>NW_007248083.1:135515-184553 GCF_000164805.1 Carlito syrichta | reverse complement strand
ACTGCACTCCAGTCTGGGCGACAGAGTGAGACTCCAACTCAAAAAAAAAAAATAAAAATTAAAAATAAAAATAAAAAAATAAAAAGGGCTTTCCTCACTATCTCAGCCTTTCCTGCTTTCCATCTGCTGTACATTTTTAAAAATACCATCACTACACAAATCCCATGTATCAATTATTGTTAGTTTACTAATTTTTTGTTTGTTTCTTTCCCCCAGCTACAATACATCTAAGTTAGTAGGGCCTGTGTCTCATTTTTTATCCCCCGTGTATCCACAATGCCTAAAAAAGCTATCTTTCTGGTAAGCATTGTTTTTGGATTTTTAGGTGCTTTTTTTTTAACTTCCAACTTACATAAAATAATATGTGTGTGTTTCCTGAAACTAATGTACAGAGATTATCGATGCCAACCTTTACAACAACCTGAGAACTAACATGATAAGTCTGGAGAAAATATCTCTTCAAAACATTGGCTGGATGGCATAAGCATCATATATACTATTGCTGTCAATATTAACAAGCAAAGTATCGAAGAACTTTCTCCAGAATATTCTGTTAACACAGATACTGTATTAGCATTACCCGATACTCTTGGGTGTATCCCTTTATCCTCTCATTCAATAGACAGCAACTGAGTGCTTACTATATGCCAAACACTGTGATAGATACAAACACATATAGTATAAAAGACTGGCAGAATCCTGCTTTTGTGCTGCCAATAGGAAATCCAGATCTTAAACAAATAATAACCATGAGACAGAAAAATGTTAGAAACAAAGAATAGCAGAGGAAAGCAATACATCCACATGTACAGAAAATGCAGCTTACAGAGCAAACATTGCTAACTCCTGGAACACCCCTGATTTATGGTAGTATTAGAACTTGAACTTTAATATCCTATTTAACAATTGTTTGTTCTAATGATAGTGACATACATCCTGCTTTGCCCAGAAAAAACACTGGCTTTTCCCTGTTGACCTAATTATTAAAATCTCTCTTTTTTCACTCTCAAATGTGTCCTGGTTTGGATAACTTGGCATCTTAACTTTCTCACTGACTGAACTCAGGAAATTTGAAGGGGCTGCCACACCCATTGGTTTTGCTAGAAAACTCGTCTTACTCCTTGAATGCAAATCACCACTATTTATTCTATTTATTCTAACAATAGTTTTTTAAAACTAGAAATCAGCTCACTGATTAGGTGAAAGAAGAATGCCCAATAAAATTGTAACTGGATGGGGATTCACGGATCCTCTTTCCAGGAGTTCTGAGCTTGAGTTCCACAAAGAAACAACAGAAACAGTCACAGTAAAGGCAGACAGAGGGAGTCCTGAGAATGGCAGAAGTGCTGAAGTGCAGGAAGTTAATGAAAACACTTCCAGGGGACAAAATGACCAGGTCACTAAGGTTGCTGTCCTATCGTGAACATCAAGGAATGAGATTTTTATTCCTCTTTGAAACTTTCTGTTCAATGACTCATGTTTTCCTTGGTGTCCTTATGTCTCTGTTTCTTACAAGCTAGAAATACATAGCATATTTATAATACATGTGTTCTCTCTCAATGTTCCTCTGTATCATGCGCATGAGGTCCCATCCAGGTCTCCACATATATTCCAGAATGTAGGACACATGCCATAGCATCGTTAAGCAGTAGCATGTGACTGGGAAAACTTACACAGGTCTATGACTGCTTGGGTCCACTTAATCCTCACATCACCCCATGGGAGGCTTGCCTAGGCCAGGGCACTGCTGGGCTTGAAGGGCAGGTCTGCATTTCAGCACATGGATCTCTCCCACCTGTGGGTCTCTGAAGCACAGACATGCTGTGAGAAAGAACACAGAGGCTGCTTGGAGCCAAATGTTCCAGATTTCAGATGGCAGCTGTTGTCTGGGAATGTTGGCTGCACAGTACCTGGAGACCTAGGGGTCCATGGGACACTGCATTCCACCCTGGCAGGGGAGGAACCCCTGGTGTCATAGGAATGTGAGCATGGGTTCAGGCCCTCCCTCTGAAAGACAGGGGTGAGGCAGGTACAGCTGGCTCATTGCCCGTATAATGCACAGAAACCGTCTAGGAACTACTTATCTGCTCACTGGAACAGACACTGGCTAAATATCTGCTCTGATTTTAACTATAAAATGTCAAGTATGTATGTACATGTCTATGTAGCTAAATATAGATTTATAGAGATATATATAGATATATGTATATAGATATTTTTATAGATATTTTGTTTAATATACAGAGTCTTGCTCTATTGCCCAGTCTGGTCTCAAACTCCTGGGTTCAAGCCATCCTTCAGCCTCCAGAGTAGCTGGAATTACAGGTATGTGCCACCGAGGTCAGCTCATATATGAATTTTTATTCTAATTTATTAGCTCTGGTTATATTGAGTATAACACATGTAAATATATACTATACATGTATTACACTTTATATAAGGATTATTTAAGCCACTAATATAAGTTAAAAGGGAAAATAAATTTTGCCAATTTGAAACTTATGAAATAGTTTCTACCAAACCAAGATGTTTCATGCTACTGATCTGGTCTTCTCTAGAGAGATATTTTCCCCTCGCATATTTCCTTTCCTATTAAATCTTTCTTTAGATGTGTGCTACATTGGCAATATGAAATTTGATATATCACTAAATTTAACCTTGATATGTAGTTTGATGGCTCAACTGTTTTCTATGTTATCATGAAGAGAAATAACTTCACAGCAATGAACTATTTTGAGTGGTCGTCATCAGCTCACCATTGCATCAACTTTTTTTAAGACTGTTTTTCATTTTTTTCTACTTAAAGAAGCTTAAAACATTACTGATATCATTAAGGCCCCCTTTTCAGCCCCTTCCAAATCTCACTTCCAAATCTCCATTCTTGAAGTAACCACTGTTACGAATTTGGCATTGGTCTTTGCAGTGTTTTTTGTTTGTTTGTTTGTTTGCTTGTTTGTTTGTTTAATCGGAGTCTCACTCTGTCACCCAGGCTGGAGTGCAGTGGCACGCTCACGGCCACCACAACCTCAACCTGCTGGGCTCAGGCCATACTTCCACCTCAGCCTTCCAAGTATGCAGTGTTTTTTAAAAATATTTTTCTTATATATATATTCGCTCAATAGCAACATAAATTGTTGTGCTATTAAAATTTATATAAATTACATCATATTGTATGTGTCGATCTGTAGTTTGCTTTTTTAACTCATCTTTCAAAACTTAGATTGCCTATTACATATAATTTGTGATATATAATAGTAAATGCATGTTTAGTCTCTACCTCTGTTTCCTGACATATAGCTCCTTTAAACCTTGGATTTTCTGAAGTGATAAATTTATTTTTGTATACTAATGAGATGACTAGTAGCTAGGGGCTTCTGAAAGGCTTCAGGATGGGAGCTGGTTGTCTGGGGAACCAACCATAGTGATTAGAGGGTTAGAAATTGCAGCCCTCTTCCCCAACCTCTGGGGAGAAAAGACGGACCTAAAGTTGAGTTGACCATCAATGGCCGATGACTTAATCAACCAGGCCTGCATAACGAAGTTTCATTGAAAACCCAAGAAAACAGGGTTTGGAGAGCTTCTGAGTTGCTGGACACATGGAGCTGCTGGGAAGGAGGCATGTCCAGAGAGGCCGTGGAAGCTCTATGTTCCTACCCACATGTGTTGCCCTGTGGACTTCTTTGTCTGGCTGTTCATCTGCAGCCTTTGTAATATCCTTTATAAGAAACCAGTAACCATATATTTCCCTGAGTTCTGTGAGCTGTTTGAGCAAGTGATTAGAACCCAAGAAGAAGGTCATGGAAACCTCCAGTTTGTAGCCAAGTCAGACAGAAGAGTGAGTAACCTCGAACCTACTCCATGAGAATGGCATCTGAAGTTAGGGGTCGAGCAATTCTGTGGCACTGGACTCTTTACCCATAGAGGTCTGTGCTAATTCCTGTTAGAGTGGAATGGAACTGAATAGTAGGACACCCAGATGGTGTCTACTGGAGAACTGATGTGTGGGAAAAAACAACAACACGTACACACACACATCTGGTGTCAGACATAAAGTATTGAGAGTGAATGTGGGTATAGAGAAAAAGAGTTGCCGGGCTCGGTGGCTCAGCCTGTAATCCCGCGCCGTTGGGAGGCTGAGGTGAGTGGATTGCCTGAGCCCGCGGGTTCGAGACCCGCCTGGGCAACTTGGTGAGACCTCATCTCTACAATAAATCAAAAAATCAGCCGGGCGTGGTAGCGCATGCCTGTAATTCCGGCTACTCAGAAGGCTGAGGCCGAAGGATCGCCGGAGCCCAGCGGGTCGAGGTTGCGGTGACCGGAAGCGGCCACTGCACTCCAGTCTGGGCGACAGAGTGAGACTCCAACTCAAAAAAAAAAAACAAAAAAGAAAAAGAGTTTGCTTTTCCTATAGAATAATATATTAGTAAAATTAGAAATAAATCAACGAAATGGCCATGTGCCCACAACCCCACAGTCCTTTAGAAGATTTATATATGCCCTTAGCTATAGCATCCCCTTCCTTTTCCCCTGGATGTCACTACTATCCTAAATTTCACATTAAAAACTATCCTAATTGTCTTAACAATTGTATTACATATGACTGAACTTCTACAAGTACATTCATTACTTCTGCTTGCTTTCACACTTCATAAAAATGAAATCATACAGAACTCATTCTTTACCATTCTACTTCTTCCTCTTAACATTATATCTTAGACACTGATTTCTATTGATACACACAGCTAAAATTCACTCATTTTTTAATAATATGATGTGAAGAACTATTCATGTTGACACATAGAAGTAGTTAATTCACAACAAATTATATGTGTTTAATGCAACATGAGAATCTTTGTCTTTTAACAGGAAAGCCAAATTCATTTACATTTGCTATGTCACTGATTCTAATGTGCAGTAATAGACTAGACTATTTTGGGGGGAAAAACAATCTCCCAATACAAAATATTTACAAATGTTAGATTCAATGTATAAAAAATATCTGCAAAGCACAGGTTATACAAATAAGGGAATCACAAGAGAATGCCATGTAACAGGCCTGGGGTTCCAATTACTCATAAATTCCTCTTTTTTTCATCCACATCCCATGGAATGTGGTTGAACCACTTACAGACCATGTCCCTAGCTTGGGGCAGATTTTTCTAATCTCAGTTCACCAGTGCTTCAAAGTGACTTCCTGATCACAGTGTGTTGACTCCTGTCCCCATAAGGACATTGGAAAACATTCTCTATACGCATACAGGCTGCAAGTTTTCAACTCTATCTCCTACACTCTACCTTGGAGTTCTCTCTTTGGTTTCAGTATCTGGAGATTTCTTACTCTTTGTTTTGTTGTTTGTTTTTTGTTTTTTTGAGTCAGAGTCTCACTCTGTCACCCATGCTGGAGTGCAGTGGTCCACTCATGACCACCCCAGCGTTGACCTGCTGGGCTCCGGCAATCCTTCTGGCTCAGCCTTTTTTGTAGCCGAAACTACAGGTATGCACCACCACGCCCGGCTAATTTTTTTGATATAAAAAAATTTGGTCTCACCAAATTGCCCTGGCTGGTCTCGAACCCCTGGGCTCAGGCAATCCTCTCACCTCGGCCTCCCAAAGTGCTGGGATTACAGGCTTGAGACACTGCGCCCGGCCACTTTTTGTTTTGATTATGTGGTTAGAAGGTTTCATGCATATATACCTTTAGGAAAAAAATATTTATTCAGTGTTTTTATCTATTCATAGTAGAATAAGAAGTCTTTCGTGTCTGTCCAGTCTGCTATAATACTGAAACCTCTGATGTGATCTTTCCAGAATCTAGGCTTTATAAAATATACAATGTTACATCAAAATGTAATTAAAGTTTTGTTGTGGTATTATAAATATACATATGTATATTATATTTGTATGTGTGTGTGTGTGTGTGTGTGTGTATATCACTTACAACTGACTTCTAAATGAGCAAAAATATTCCTTGAGATTTAACATATTTATATATAAAATGCATATCATGTAT
Source organism: Carlito syrichta (assembly GCF_000164805.1). Lineage (NCBI taxonomy): Eukaryota > Metazoa > Chordata > Mammalia > Primates > Tarsiidae > Carlito > Carlito syrichta. Next base: position 178,543 of record NW_007248083.1, on the reverse strand, counting down.
TATGTTCAAATATAATATATATGAAAATTGAATATAGTGTATGTGATAAATAGTATATTACTTATATGTTATGTGTTCTGTGTTATATAAATGATAAAAATTTTCAAATAAGCACAAATATTATTACAGTTAATTTTTGTGCATGATAGCAATGTTTATATTTGTATCCCCAGGCCCAAAAGACTGAAGGGGCATATTCTTCTATTGATGTCTAACACCAGAAAAATACAAAGCCAAAATTGTTTTCCCCCCTCTATAAATTCTTTCTGCAATAAGAAATAGATAAATAAAAACTAGAAGTTCATAAAATTTAAATTAAATTTCTGGGCCTGGGCACAGTGGTTCATGCCTGTAATCCCAGTACATTGGGGGCTGAGGCAGAAGGATCGCTTGAGGCCAGGAATTCAAGGTCAACAAAGTAAAATCTTGTCTTTACAAGAAAAATTTAAAAATTAGCCAGGCTCAGTGGCATGCATCTGTAGTCCTAGCTACTCAGAAGGCTGAGTCCAACCTGGGCAATAGAGCAAGAACTTATCTCTTAAAAATAAATAAATACAATTTTTAAAAGTTTAGAAATAAATTAAATTTCTTGTACTTTTATTTCTATTTGGTTTTTATAGCTTTACTTCCAGGCTGAATTATTTGCATGAGAACAGTCACCTTGTATTCAGTAGGGCATCAACAAGCATTTATGATTCAGATGTTGTCCTCAAGTAACCATCAGACTCACTTTTACTCCTTAATGGAAAAATACTACAAAACAGAGAAGAAGGTGCTTGGCATGGCACGATACGAGCAGGAACACTAAAAGACATCTTTTCTTGAAAATATCTCCCCTTTGCAGATGTTGGCCTTAAAATTTTATTATTGTAAATTCAAAACATTCGGTTAAAGTTTTCTGAATCATCAGTTCTAAGGGTTAAAACATTATTAACCCATCATTAACACTGACATCTTAATGTGAATTAGTACCAAATGTTTTTCAAAGTGTACTATTCTTTAGTATGCTGGTGTCAACATACTTTTTAAAAAGTGTTTTGGTTCATCAAGCAATTAAACAGAAATATCATCTGAGCCAGCAGTTTTACTCCTAGATATAGACTCAAAAGAAATGCAGATAGGTATTCAAACAAAACTTGTACGCAAATGTTCATGGCAGCACTATTCAAGACAGCCAAAAGGGGACTGTCAACTTCCTCAACTGACGAATGAGTATCAAATGTGGTACACCCATATACTAGAACATCATTCAGCCATAAAAAGGACCAAACTACTGATTCATGCTATAACATGGCTGAACTTCAAAACACATTAAGCTGAGCGAAAGAATTCAGACACAAAAAGTCACGTTATGCTATATAATTCCATTTATATAAAAATATCTCGTTTAGGTAAATCTATAATGACAGAAAATAGTGTAATGGTTGCCACAGACTTGAGGGGGTGGTGCAATGGGAAGTGACTAGTTAATGGGTACAGGGTTCCCTTTTGGGACAATGAAAATGTTGTGGAAATAGAAGGAGGTGATGGTTAGACAACACTAAATGCCACTAAATCGTACACTTTAAAATGGTTAACTGCATGGTATGTGAATTGTACCTCAAAAAAAAGGAGGGCCCTGTAATGTATAATGTGGATATTCCCAAATGACATAGCAGTTTAAGGACTCTGCAAACTCCTGCAGCAACAAGAGATTTCAGTCAGATTTCTCAAATGCGCTGGATCACGGACACCTCAATGTTCCGTGTGTGTGTATATGCCTGCACACACTCTTGCACACAAGTGTACATGTGTTTGCTTAACAATGCCCTCACATGCCTTGTCTTTAAGGTTTTATACACCCACTGGGTCTCTGAGGTTTAGTAGACCTATGAGTTGGGTCAGACTCGCAAAGCGAGATAACAAAGTGGAAAGAAAATGAATCCTAATAAAATCAACAAGAAAGGAAAAAAGTGATCCACAGGGGGAGCCCTTAAATCTCAAGAAGAGAGCAGAAGAAAAAGAGAAAGGAGAAATACAGAAAGGAGAAGGGGATGAGTAACTAAAGTCCAATTGCAGAGTCACATGGGTAATGTCAGTGAGGTAAGGATCAGGAGATTTGTACCCACATGTCTTTGGTATTCAGGGGATTTGTACCCACATGCCTTTGGTATTCTAGGAAGTGAACTCTGAGGTGGTTTGGGAGTGGAAGTTTGGGGGGAATCTTCTAGGAATCCACATGTCTGTAAAAGGAAAGGAACAAAGGATTGGATGGAGGAAGAAGCTGAACTATGATGTAGGTCCAACAAAGACTTGCACTAATCCCAAAAGAGAAGCTGTGGTGCTCGATGGCCCTTCAGCTTTATCTAGATCTTGTCCCCCTGCACCAGCTGGTTATGGGATGCTGGCTGCCTCAAGGGTATAAGCTGGTTGAGGAGGACAATTCTTGTGAAGAACCATCAAAAGAAAAGACTCCTGGCAGCTGAGCAATCAAATGGCTAAGTCCTGAAGTGGGAATGCAGAGACCACATCATGGCATTCACTACACTTGGTCAACATTTTCTGAAAAGTTCTCAACATCACAAAGAGGTTACTCTAATAATACATCTTCCCACAACCACACATCGAAGAAATTCACTTTTAAGACGTCTATGCTAGGCCAAGGTGAGGGGATTGCTTGAGCCCACAGGGTTGAGACCATCCCGGGCAAATTTGCAAGACCTCATCTCTATGATAAAACAAAAAATGAGCCGGGCTTGGTGGCTTGTACCTGTAGTTCCAGCTACTTAGAAGACTGAGGTGGAAGGATCACCTGAGCCTGGCGGGTCAACTCTGGGGTGGCTGTGAGTGTGCCACTGCACTCCAGCCTGGGTGACGGAGTGAGATGCCAACTCAAAAAAAAAAAAGTCTATGCTCAATAATTCTGAGTGATTTCTTAACCTCATTCACTCTTCAGCACAGTAGCATTTTCATTTTGTGGAAAGAGGAAAAATACAAGTCTATTTTCTGGTAGAGTGTCCTCTCCAGTAAGGTAGCCCAAAAGGTTGTATTAACACTACTCCAAAAAGACTTATCACAAATCAATCATTCTCAAATTGAAATGATTGTTTCTTGCTGGTATCTTTAGATGTTTCGTGAATATATGTAATACTACTTATTACTTTTATTCTTTACTTTTTCCATTATGTTCTGCCTTCATATTATACTGCAATCACATCAAGAAAAGAGGGATGACAACTAAAAATGGATTTGTGGGTTCAACTCCAGATGGACTAAACCCAGATCTCTGAGGAAGAAGCACAGAGATGCATTCTTTAAATTTTGTGATTCTTATCAACATAAATGTTGGATAACTACTGTTACAAGTTCTCTAACCTACCCTAGCTTGAACCAGATTATTTGGGAGTTCTGGGCTTCCAACCCTCCACGTTGGCCCCATTAGCTCTCTTTTTACTTAACTGCACTTTGGCCAGAAGCCAGGAGCCTGTACTGAAACACGTTGTATAAATTCCTCTTTGCTACTTGTGTCTGTGTTTACTGTGGGATGATGTTTATGACAATAATTGGTATTCTCTCTGTAAAGACTCATGGGAGAAATTCTGATCTCATAGTCAGATAGAACTGTTCATCTCTTGAGCAACTAGATAGTTTTAACATTACAAGTTGTATGAATCACTCACCTCTAATGTTTTCTCCTTCTTACAGGCTAGCAGAAACTAAAGAGTCGAGTTTTGGGCACACCTCTAGAAAATATGCATGACTTCATTGTGTGATTTTTGTGTCCTGACTCACTTTTGCTTTCACTGAATTTCCTTGACTTGTTTTTACCATTTATTCGTTATTTAATATGTATCTTCATAAATTGCTTTAAATCCTTTAGGGAACAAGGCTGGGTGTAAGTAATAAACTGTATTCCAATTTGTAATAAGTACCAGGCATTCCACAAATCCAACACATCAGGGAAATACCTTAACAGCAAAGTAGTAGTCCCTGCCAGGGTATTATCCTATGTGCTTTTGTACAGAATTCTGTGTGAAGTAGAAGTAATTCTAGCAATGTTGTAAGTAATTAATTAAATAGAATTCAACTTTTGACACCAGAACTGGTTTAACAACATTCTATAACTTGGCATATAAGTGGACACAGGAGAAAATAATAGGTCTTGTGCATTTCCACAGAATTATTAAGGAAGCAATTACAAAAACGTCCCACAATTTTAATTCTCTTTTCTTTGCCCTTAATCTGTCTTGCTTATGCATGACCATGCATAAAAATAATATAAAAATTACAGAAATCCAGGATTTAATTTAAATCTTTCTGGCCCTTTGGACATCTGCAAAGAGCAAATTCCCTCTTTTCACTCAGTTGAAATTCATGTGTTATACTTTACTATAGCATGAGGAAACTCCTAATAAACGTCATCATGATTTGGTTCACCTTGGCACAGTAAAGGTTAATCTGAAAATATTCAGAAGTTTGGAGTTATTCCATTACAGATGAATTTACACTTGTTAGTTGGTATTAACTATACGAGTATACTAGAATGAGTGTTAGGTGTTTCCTACAACTATACAAAGTATCTGAGTCAACCAGAAATGAGCTCACATTTCTAATAACTAAGGCGTAAATGAATGAATCACAAAACAACCCCACCCCTTTTATGAAAATAATCCTGAGAAATATGGAAACAACAAAATCCTCCATTTCTGATAACAAATATGAGAAGGAAACACGGAGCCCTGAAACATCCTCTGGGCTGTTAGAGTAACTTATAGCACCATAGTTAAGCAGGTTCTGGCATCAGTTTGTTAGGGGTTAAACCCCAGCCCTAATTCTTACTAAGGAGGAAATACCAGGATATTCAACTTAGTTTTTCTCTACCTCAGACTCTATTTTCAAGAAGTAGCAATAGACCTGGCATGGTGGCTCAAGCCTGTAATCCCAGCAGTCTGGGAGGCCAAGGTGAGGGGATTGCCTGAGCCCACGGGTTCAAGACAGCCTGGGCAAGTTGGTGAGACCTCCTCTCTACAAGAAATAAAAAAATTATCCAGGTGTGGTAGTGCATGCCTGTAGTTCCGGCTACTTGGAAGGCTGAGGCGGAAGGATCGCCTGAGCCCAGTGGGTCGACACTGAGGGTGGCTGTAAGCATGCCAGGGCACTCCAGCCTGGATGACAGAGTGAGACTCCGACTCAAAAGATAAAAATAAAAAAGTAGCAATAGTAATAGTAATTATCTCACAGAGTTGTTTCAAGAATTAAATAGGTTGTGCTCTTGAACCTAGAAAATAATACAAGCTTAATAAATGCTAAATGTTAAATTCCTCTCTGGATAATGCCTATGAGGCACATATTCATTTGCATTCTTCATTAGGAGATTTGACAGAAAGTTCAGGTCAGGTGGAGTTATTGCTACCAAAAGAATCCACTAGCTCTATCCATAATAAAAGATACCATTGCAAGGTAGACAAATTCAGAGTGAACAAATTTGCTCTGTTGAGGAACTTTACCCCAAGACAAACAAGAGTCACTGAATGTCTGTAATAGGAAGTGTTACATGGTCAGATTGGCTTTTGGAAGGATTATTATGTGGATAGCTAATAGTTGAAGAGAATGAGGGAGAAAAATACACATACCAAAAAAAGTGGTTTAGGCTGGGCATGGTGGCTCATGTCTACAATCGCAGTACTTTGGGAGGCTGAGCTGAGGGGATTGCCTGAGCTCAGGGGTTCTAGACCAGCCTGGGCAACTTGGTGAGACCTCGTCTCGACAATAAACCAAAAAACTAGCTGGGTTCATGGCAGTGCATACCTGTAGTTCCAGCTATTTGGAAGGCTGAGGTGGAAGGATTACCTGAGCCCAGCAGGTCGAGATTGCGGTGGCCATGAGTAGCGCAGAGTAAGACTCCTACTCAAAACAAACCAACACAAAAAGTGGCTTAAACAAAACAGACATTTGGGAGGGACTATGTGTGTTGTGAGTATGTTTGGGGGTTTGGGTTTTTTCCCCCACATAAATGAAATCCATTTGTGCCCAGTCTCAGGCTGACAAAGCAAACTCTCAAATTCATCCATGAAACCTCTATTATTGCAACACAATTAACAGTTGCAATGATATGGAGTCAATCTAATTCCCCATCAACCAATAAGTGGATAAGGAAAATGTGGTATACATATACCATGAAATACAACTCAGTCATGAAAAAGAATGACATAGTGTCTTTTGCAGCAATTTAAATAAAATTGAAGGCCATTATCCTAAGTGAATTACTCAGGAACAGAAAACCAAATACCACATGTACTCACAAGTTGGAGCTAAGCTATGCATCTGCAAAGGCATACAGACTGGTGTCATGGACATAGGACACTCAGAAAGGGCATGGATGGAAAGGGGGTGAAGGATGAAGAATTACCTATAAGGGGCTAGGCTCATGCCTCCAATTCCAGCATTTTGGAAGGCCGAGGTGGGAGAATTACTTGAACCCAGGAATTTAAGAACAACCTGGACAACATAGCAAGACTTCATCTCTACAGGAAAAAATAATTAGCCAGACATAGTGGCACCTGACTATAGTTTTAGCTACTCAGAAGGCTGAGATGGAAGGATAGCCTGAGCTTAGGAGGTTGACGCTGCAATGAGCTATGCTTGTGCCACTGCACTCCAGCCTGCAAAAGAGTGGGACCCCGACTCAAAAAAAAAAAAAAAAGAATTACCTATCGGTTATTTGACACTAAAAACCCAAACTTTACTACTATGCAAATCATCCATGTAACCAAAACCCACTTGTACCCCTAAGGCTGTTGTAATTAAAGATAAAAAGTACTCTTTCTAAAAGGCACACATGAGACTTCAGCTTACTTCTTATTGGAGTCTAGTCATATGGCTAGATGCAAGTGAATCTTGGAAAATTCCAAGCAGCCATGAGATTAAAAGTATTCAATTATTAAGTGAAAAGGGGAAAGGTAATTTTAGGGAGCAAGTAGGAGATCCTACCATTTGCAAACTGCTAGTGGAGTCATCAAAAAACTGTATCTCAGGACTGGGTCACCAGATTCATGCAAAAGGAAGAGTTAAGGAGTATCTCAGGTTTTGGGTTTGGGTGAAAGGTTGGGGTGGTTTCATTCATCGATATAAGAAAAAAATTGTAATGAAGGTCATGGATTCATCTTTAAGCATATTAGATTTAAAATACTGTGGGACAATCACATGGAAAATATACCTAAACTGAGGAACTCAAGACATGAATTCCAGCTAGAGATCCAGATTTGCAAGTCATCTCTACTGCAAGTGGTTAAAAACATGAATGTGACAGACAGCAAGGGCTCTACTTTCCTTTTTCTTACAATAGTAGCCTAAACAGATAAGAGGATGCAAGGCACTCACTATCCCAGCGACTCTAAGATAACAGATCCCACATGGCCACTCTGAGGGCAGGGACAGTTCTCTAGCTTCACACAAGTTGGGATGGAAAGAGAAAGCATAGAAAAGACAGAACAGGAGAGAAAGGAATTCTATGGAGAGAGAAGAGTTGATTTACAAAGAAATGAGGTTCCACAGATTACAACAAAAGCCTGAGGAGGAGGTCGGGAGGGCAGGGAAGAAGCCCTGAGAAAGTATGAGAGAGGAGCTGGCCAAAGAGGTCCACATGGTTATGGGTGGCCAAAGATGGAACTATGAGTGTCATGGTTAAATTGCCTGACCCCAGCCCACAGGGCTCGGTGGCTCAGCTTGTAATCCCGCGCCTTGAGAGGCTGAGGTGAGTGGATTGCCTGAGCCCACGGGTTCGAGACCCGCCTGGCCAACTTGGCGAGACCTCATCTCTACAATAAATCAAAAAATTAGCCAGGTGTGGTAGCGCGCGCCTGTAGTTCCAGCTACTTAGAAGGCTGAGGCGGAAGGATCGCCGGAGCCCAGCAGGTCAAGGCTGCGGTGGCTGGGAGCGGCCACTGCACTCCAGTCTGGGCGACAGAGTGAGACTCCAAAGGCGACAGAGTGAGACTCCAACTCAAAAAAATAAAAAAATAAAATAAAATAAATTGCCTGACCCCAAGTCTCAATAATTGCTAATTCCTTAGGAAAAGTTTTCTTAAATGGTCCGTAATTTCATTGAGATGTGGATTTTTATTCAGGTAGTCCAGGGTCCTAAGTCCAAATAGTAGCAGAGGCCTGTGGTCCTGCACTACAGCCTTTAGTCCATGCCCAGAGTGCCAAGTGGAACCAGGAAAAGAAGCAGTTCTGGGATTCCTGGAGACCTTTTCAGGGAGAGATTCTTCCTGTCCAAGTGGTACAGAGATTTTCTAATTCTCTCCATCCCATTAGCAACAGTCTTTGATTATGGAGGCATGTCTTCAGCATGTAGCCACCAGTTATTTATGATAATGAACTTGGATGCATGCTTGGCAACCTGCAGCCCAAAGGGCCAAATCAGATCCACTACCTGTTTTTGCAAGGAAAGTTTTACTAAAACACAGCCACAACCATTCATACAATATTGTCTCTGGCTACTTCCGTGCTATAATAGCAGAGCTGAGTAGTTGTATGTATGCACACTAGATGACTTTCAAAGTCTCAAATACAGTTTTTACAACTGGATCTGGATCTTTAGAGAAAAAGTTTGCTAACCCCTAATTTAGCACTTAACACCATATCAAGCACATAGTAAGTATTAACAAATTATACATGTTTTTGTTTTTATTTTTAAAGTCAAATTTTGATCATTAACATCTTTGTTATTGGCAATTTGAAAGTAATCCATCCTTGCTAATTTACATGTTGATGGAAGTAAAATCCACATATTTCTCCATTTTATCTGAAGGCTTGTACATATAATTTCAGCCATATGGATTTTTATGAGTGTGGAGATCATGCCTAATTCAACCATGTGGAAATTATTTTAACTTAAAGGCATTAAAAACCAACAGATGATTTCATCTCTTACGTATGCAATTATTATGAGAGTCAAAATGTCTTACTTTTGGATGCCAGGACTAATGAATTTAAAGGGTGCTTTTAATCACCAATATTGAGCATAAAAATGGAAGTAAAAGTGAGATTCAATTAAAGTGTAATATTAATAGTTGTCACATATGAAAATTAAAAATGTGCTAGACTAGCGAAACAAAACAAGACTCATGGATCCTATAACCTATTTTCCATTCACTTTAAGCACATAGTTAAAAGATTTCAGTATTAAAACCAAAATCCTATGATATGGTAATACACTAAGTGTTAACCCAGATGATGGTTAGAGTTTGGTGGGAAAAAATTTCTCCTGGAGAACGTAAGAAATATTCCTGTTTAATATATTTGATAAAATTTTGCTGGGATCTGTGATAGAATATAATCTGAAAATAGGTGGACTGAGTTGACACCTTATCAAAAAGTACCAAAGAGTATCTTGTTAAATAAAGGGGTGATAATAGCAAACCCCATTGCAAGGAGGCTTCAATGTTCAGCTCAGATATTGATGGAAAAGGAAATGACTAATTTGGGGAAGTCTGGTTGTGTTGTGTTCAATCCTTAGCAGAGCCAGAGAAGTTAATGCCTCATAAAGTCTCAGGCCTTGGCCAAGGTCAAATTTGAAGCAGTCATAGGTTGTTTTCAATGCCTGGCCAGCTTGAAAAGAGTTTAGCACATATTTACCTTCTCCTGAACTTCTTTCCTTTCCCCCGCAGTGCCAGCATCATGATGGTGAAAATATGCCCTACCGGCGCTATCCATTGTGGTAGGTAGCCCTAGCTACGTGTGGCTACTGAAATGTGCAGCTGAGGATCTGAGTTTTAAATCTGGTTTAGTTTTCATTGATTTAATGTTAAATGTATATTTAAATAGCCATTTGTGACTAGCAGCTATCATATTGGACATCATAGGTTCTGAATGGAATACGTTTTAGATTATCTTCAGGACAAAGGAAAGTACTGGGGATTTTTTTTCCTCCCATAAATGACATTTAATTATTGTTTGAAGTCATCTTCTAACTGAAAGGACATAGGATGGACTCAATAGACCCAATGAGCAGCCATTTTAACATTGCTTGAATTTGCCATGTTTTTCTAGCAGTTCTCTTTAATTTACCCTCCCCTAATCACTAGCGAAGGACAGAACTGTTTCTCAGCAGTAGCTATTGATAATTGCTTTTACAACCCCCTCCCCAGCTTGTTTTGTAAACAAGTTAACCTAAGCAGTTTTTCATGACCTTCATGGCTCAGACCTCATCACCATGACAGCAGTCATGTGCTAAGCCACCCATCTGCCTGCTGTCCATCACCTGACATCAGTATCTGTGCTTACCTGTCCCCTTTGTGATGTTGTGGAACAGAGCACCACTCAGTCACCTTTATGACTTACCCCACACCAAAGAAGGTTTAAAAGCATTCACCTTCAAGCAACCATTTGCCATTGTTTTGTTAATTACTGGTCATGCCATATGTTCTTTGAACTATGACCAGACCATGTTTTCCTAAACTTTGACCCTCCCCTCCCCTACCCTGGGGAGGTGAATCTCCTTTCTCTCTCTCTCTCTCTCTCTCTCTCTCTCTCTCTCTCTTATTTGCTTTCTAAATAAACTATGTTTTCCAATATAACTTCTATGCAATTCTTTGCATCTTTTGCATCTTTCACACCGTACCAGGTCATACAACCCCTGATGTGTCTGACCTAACATTTTATGTAGGAGACCTGCCAAGTCCCACTCACTACACTCTGTACTTCTCACTACTCTCTCATCTTTCCAAATACACTTATTCTATGGCCCGTTTATGAAACTCTTGTCTTCCAGTCACATATTTGAAAACTTAGCCCAGTAAAAGGTAGCCAATAAGACCAGAAAATGTCAAGAGACAGTGCCTTCCCCCAAAGATAAATTTTAGTCAGTTTAGTCTAAAAATAAACAGCACAGGTGTATAAGAAAAAAAAAACCCTATGTATGTGCGGTGGAGACAGAGGATATATGAGAAATTGCTGTAACTTTCTCCTTAAACTAAACATGCTCAAAAAAATTAAGTCTCATAAAATTAATTAGCTAATTAATCAATTAGTTTAGGACAGAAAAAAATTTAGAAATTGGGAAAAATTCTTACAATATAATAATTGTAAGAATAAATAAATATATATATATATATATAAAATTCCAATTTTGTTTATATATGTATACAATGCCTGAGTGTCCAAATTATTAGACACATTGAAAGTGTTATGATTTCATAAAAACGGACAAGAATAGCAGGAAAAACTGACTCTTGAATAAAAAGTTTTCTGGAAAATCTACAAAATAGACGAAAGACTTATCGGTCTCTGGATTTATATATTAGTTAATCTGTCTATTGTGGTATTGCAATTTTAAAAATTGTGTCAACTCCATCTGGGATTAAGTATAATCCACAAATCTGCCACCAAAACATAATCTTTTCAATGAGCTTGCTGACTAATAGGTGAGAAATTATTTTCTTTTTCTCTGAGTTTCAGTTTTTCATCTCAAATGGAGATCAAACACCTGAATGACCTTCCTATGACTTAGAACTGTGTGGGGCAAACAATTACAGCCAACTCTTACTGGCTAGTTGTGAGTAGGAGATGATTGTATCTTTTTAAAGAAATTTTAAAGAGTAAAATGTGCTTTCTACCACATGGCATTAATTTTTGCTCTGTACACTAATATTTTAGAGGGATTGCCACATTTCACTAAGTAATTAGAAAGCACTGGCTCACGTTTCTGTACTCACTTCTTAGCTACACCATTGTTATACTTCCATGTAGTCCCTGCATGAAGTCATCTCAGTCTGATAACAAAAAGTGATTTCTCCAGTCACTAAGTCCAACTTTGGGAGAGAGAAAGCCACACACTTCTATAAAATATTAAGGCTGTCTCCCTTTCATTTTATCTGAGTTCCACCTAACCCAGTTCAATCCCCAAAGATATTTTATTTCAGTTACTTTGCTGCTATTTATTTACTGTCATGTTGTATTTTCAATTGTCCATGTTCCAAATTATTTTCAAGTTTCTGCATTTAAAATTTTGTCAAGCTATCCCTCTTTGTGGATGATATGATTCTATACCTTGAAAACCCAAGAGAATCTGTCAAAAAACTCCTTACTCTGATAGAGGACTTTGGCAAAGTCTCAGGGAACAAAATAAATGTGCAAAAGACAGTCACATTCTTATACACCAATAACAAACAGGCAGAGAACCAAATAAAATGCACAATCTCATTCACAATATCCACCCCCAAAAAATGAAATACCATGGCATCTTCCTAACCAGAGAAGTTAAGGACCTTGACAACGAAAACTATAAAACATTGCTCAGAGAAATCAAAGAAGACACAAACAAATGGAAAATATTCTATGCTCATGAACTGGAAGAATGAACATTGTTAAGATGTTCATCCTACCAAAGGTAATCTACAGATTCAACACACTACCCATTAAATTACCAGCATCATTCTTCTCAGACCTGGAAATGACAATGCAGAAATTCTCATAGAAACATAAATTACCATGAATAGCCAAAACAATCCTCAGCAAAAGAAACAAAATAGGAGGTATCATACTTCCAGACTTTAAACTTTACTATAAGGCTACAATAATCAAAGCAGCCTGGTCTTGGAACAAGAATAGGGATATAAACCAATGGACCAGGATAGAGATTCCGGAAGCCAAACCATAATTTCTTGACCAACTTATCTTCAACAAAGCCTCTATCAACAACCACTGGGGAGAGGAGAACCTATTCAGTAAATGGTGCTGGGAAAACTGGCTAGCCACATGCAGAAGAATGAGACAGGACCCCTACCTATCACCATACACAAAAATTAACTCTAAATGGATCAAAGACCTAAACGTAAAACCTCAAACTATAAGAACCTTAGAAAACACAAGAGACACCCTTATGGGAATTGGGCTAGGCAACCAATTCCTGATCAAAAGCCCATGCCGTAAGAGATAAGATAGATAAGTGGGACCTCATCAAACCGAAAAGCTTCTGCAAAGCAAAAGAAACCATCAAGAGAGTGAGGATACAGCCTCCAGAATGGGAAAAAATATTTGCCGACTGTATATCTGACAAAGGCCTAACATCCAGGATCTACAAGGAACTCAAGCATGCTGAAAGAGAAAAAACAAACAGCCCCATTAAAAAGTGGGCAAAAGACATGAATAGACACTTCTGAAAAGAAGACACATGAGCAGTCAACAGATACATGAACAAATGCTCAGCCTCACTAATCATCAAACAAATGCAAATCAAAACCACACTGAGATACCACCTAACTGCAGTCAAGATGGCCATCATCCATAACTCAGAAAACAATAGATAGTAGTGAGAATATAGAGAAAAGGGAACACTCCTACTCTGTTGGTGGGAGTGTAAACTAGTACAACCTCTATGGAAAACGGTGTAGTGATTCCTAAAAGATCTAAATATTGACCTTTTACATGATGCAGCAATCCCCTTTTTGGGAATCTACCCAGAGGAACTCAAATCATTCGATGAAAAACATATCACAGCACTGTTCACAATAGCAAAAACATGGAACCAACCGTGCTGCCCACTCAAAGCAGACTGGATTTTTTAAAAATGTGGTACATATGCACGGTGGAGTATTACACAGCCCTAAAGAAGGACAAAATTATGAACTTCCCAGCAACTTGGATGGATTTAGAATCTGTAATATCTAGTAATCTATCACAGAAAGAAAAACCTGAGTACCACATTCTCTCACTCATAAGTGGACCCTGAACATTAATCATAGTACTCTAAGAAAGGGATTGGCAATAACAGGACACTGCCAGGGGAGAGGGAGGGCACATGACAACCATAAGAGTACCTGATCTCAAACCAGGTGAAGTAGGCACCAAAGCGAGGCCCAAACTTTACCTGTACAATGATCACTTATCTACCTAATCCTGAATTGTACCCCACATCTTTAAAATAAAATAAAATAAAATAAAAAGTGAGATAAAATTTTTAAATTAAATTCTTAACATTAGTGTTTGGTATATACACAGGAAAAAGATTTTAAATCTGTTTTAGTTTTCAAGGGACACCAATAATAATAATAAAGATGAAAATAAGTTGTGATAATCTTAATAAATAAATTTTGGCCGGGCTCGGTGGCTCAGCCTGTAATCCCGCGCCTTTGGGAGGCTGAGGTGAGTAGATTGCCTGAGCCCGCGGGTTCGAGACCCGCCTGGGCAGTGAGACCTCATCTCTACAATAAATCAAAAAATCAGCCGGGCGTGGTAGCGCATGCCTGTAATTCCGGCTACTCGGAAGGCTGAGGCGGAAGGATCGCCGGAGCCCAGCAGGTCGAGGCGGCCACTGTACTCCAGTCTGGGCGACAGAGTGAGACTCCAACTAAAAAATAAATAAATAAATAAATTTTGATAAAAGTTAGTGCCTTAATTAGAGCTCACTTGCTCTCAGACTATTTGAGGTAACACAATAAAAGACAGAAGTGCAATTAAACTTTTTTTTTTAATTGCCAACAATAGAAAGACGGAAAGGGAAACGTTGCATAGGAAGGAGGAAAAAAGATAATTGTGCCCCAAAAGTAAAGTGTATAAAATACTATGTGCTGAGAAATAAAATCCTAAGACATCCCCCCCCACACACACACACATACACACACAACCAACTGAACAGACTCTCTCTTGGCCAAGGATACCCCAATGAAACTTCATGATTCTTGAGTTTCTGGCCGTACCAAGACTGAAGGACAGACACGCCTCAGAATATCTCTTCCTTATTAAACTTTAACCAGAATTCTTTCCTAAGGAATAAGCAGAAACCACTTCTAGAAAACAAGGAATAGACCACTCATTTTTTAAAAAATCAATTTTAGCTTATATCTAAGGCCTCAGTCAGACTCCCCTCCCTCTTTGCAGTTTTGTGTTTATTTTAGGAGATAGGGTCTCACTCCATTGACCAGGCTGGAGTACAGTGATGCTATCATGGTTTACTGCATCCTCAAACTCCTGGGCTCAAGTGATCCTCCCATCTTAGCCTTCCAAGAAGCTAGGACTACAGGCATGCACAAACATGCCTGGCTACTTTTTTTTTTCTTTTTCTTTTTCTTTTTCTTTTTCTTTTTTTGTGTGGAGACATGGTCTCACGACTCTGGTGCCCAGGCTGGTCTCAAACTCCTAGCCTCAAGTCAACCTCCCACCTCAGTCTCACAGAGTACTGAGATTATGTGTGTGAGCCACTGCTTAGGCCCCATATCTATTTGCTCTGTTGTCATGACAACTCACCAGTTTCACAATGCCACAGTGCATTTCTTCCCTAAAACTGATCACCATCTCTAGACTGGCTTCAACTGGCGAGGGAAGGAGGTACAACCAGGGTTTTTGTGCCCTCTACTTCACCTTTTGAGGTCAAAGGACCAAAAACTCCACCCACAGATTATGCTAATGTCACCAGTGTTTGAACATGTAAGTCATGAAGACATGTGGAGCTGAGAGTGCGTGCACATGTTTCTTCTTTCACAAATATTCATGACTCCTCCAATAGATTAGTAAATATGTATATTATTTACCACTCAGCATAAATTTCCGTTCTTTTTGCTCCTCCCTCAAAGTGTTTGCTCTTGGTTTCTGCCAGCCTGTGTGATGACCAGCCTGCAGGCTGCAACCTTTATGAGAAATAAAGCTGTTTTCTCCAAATATATGAACCTCATGCTTCATCAGTTGACAGTGCCCACTTTTTCCTTAGTTAATATTAAAATTGTCAATTCTCACCAGCACTTGACACAGAGACTTCCCTACTTCAGCCTGCCATCAGATTCTGAAGAAACTGGGAAAAGCTTCATTTTAAAGCCTAGAGTTCAGGAAGACAAATATCGCGTAACTTCCACATTAACCTGGGCAGTCAAAAGACTTTCCTTGTGCTATATAAAGTAGGCCATCAGTACCTCAGATGAGATTTATAAACCAGATATATTTGTATAATATATTGTTCAGTCATGAGCCAAAAAGATAGTGTCTGTTAGTAAGAAGTACAAATGGTATTGTTATGAGCTGAGCTGTGCCACCCCTAAAAAATTGTGTATTAAAGCTCTAACCCCAGTGCCTCAGAATTAGCACCATATTTGGAGATGGGGCCTTTAAAGAGTAATTAAGGTAAAATGAGGTTATAAGAATGGGCCCTAATCTATCTGGTTCTTATAAGAAGATAAAATGACAGATACAGACAGAGAGAAGGCTGCATGAAGATACCAAAAAGATGACCCTCTGCCAGCCAAAGAGAAACATTTTAGAAGAAATCAATTCTACCAGCACCTTGATCTTGGACTTCTAGCCTTCAGAATGTAAATTTCAGCCTCCATGGGGAATACGAATAATTTCTAGTAATTATTTGTGGTTCTTTGTTATAGCAGCTCTGGCAACCGAATATAGGCACCTTTCCAAAATTTCTAAATCCAGTTGTTTCTTAGATCAAATTTCACACACACACACAAAGTGGTTAAAAATGTGCCCTCGTTACTATGAAAAGAAGAAATACCGTCAACCTATGGTCTGACTTCTACAGATCTATAGGTATTGATGGAAAGACTTTCTCACTCCACTTTTAAACACAAGATTTTCTCCAAGCTAGATCTGACGCTGACTGCCCACTTTTCTGCTTTAAAAATGCTTAGCAAAATGGAACTGCGAAGTAATTGATAACATACGGATAATGGGAGAAATAGAATGAAAGAAAAAACTGTCCCTCCATGGCATTGTTCTCAAGACCCTTTTCCCAGCTGGGCTTGTAGCAAAAGAACTACTCTGAAAAGAAGCAACGGAGGAGTACTTTAAAATGTGAGCCTTATGAAACAATCAACTTCACTTCCCGGCATGTATGTCTTTGTCAAGCAACAGGAACACCAGAATTGGCCTAATGGAATGGAACAATGACCTATTTATTCTGATATCCTGTCTCCTACTGAGACTTATGCCAGGTTCTTTTGAGGTAGGGCTAAACACCACATAAGCACCCTATTGTGTACCACTTGATTGAGTATGGAGTTGGGGGACTTTGGAGAGTGTGGGAAGGGTGGTTTTCTTCCTGAAACATGTGGGATGTGTAAACATCATCCAGTCACTTATCCCCCTGATTTTAATTTCTAGGGACCTTGGTTGGCAGGATTTCTGAGCTGCAAAAAGTATGCTGGGAATAGCGACAATGAAACCGCCTATATAGAATTACTATAGGACTACAAGGTAAAAGCTGTAGAAGAGACCTGAACCCTGCAAAGCTACAGCTATGGTTAGAAATGAACTAATCTGTTGTTCCTAAATTTGCTCTCCTCCTTGCATGATTGTTTATACAGCCACTTCAATAGACAGCCATTGATTGTCTTCCATTCTGACCCCTGTGGAGGAGGGAAACCACTCAGGAGGTTGATAAACATATTTTCCCTTAAGCAGTGAACCTAACATTGCACAGATCTTCTTGATGGCTACTGAAGTTTGATCTGCTGATGGGCAGGAGCAACCCTCATCTCCAGGAACCCCAAATCCTACATACTTTCCTCCTAAAGGACCTCTCTCATAGCTTACTGACCATGGGTCAGTAGCCAGTGGCTGTGGGACTTGCTTTATAGATAGCATCTATTCTAAAGCCTAAGAATGATGCTTGAAATTCTTTTCAGACTTTGCCCTTTGATGGACCTGACACCACCCTAACCCAGGACACATACCAAGAAACTGACTTCACCTGTCTTGTGACCTCCTCTCTTCTAAGAAACTGGTTCTGTGCAAGAAGACCATTTCAACAACCCCCATTATTTCATCCCCAAACAATCAACAGCATCCATTTCCCAGCCTCCTAGCTGCCTGTTTGTGTCTTAAAAAGTTAGAACCTAAAATTCTTGGGGAGGCAAATTTTAGAAATATCTCCCATCCTTCCTCTAGGCAGTCTTGTGTTTATTAAACCCTTTTAGTGTGTTAGCTTTTCTGTGCAACAGGCATAAGAAACTGGTCAGGTTATAACAACAGCACATACACACGCCACTGTGTATTTTATTATTTTCAACCACGCTTTGGTTTCTCTGTGCCATGCCTTCTTTGCTTTCTAAGGTGATCACACTATCACCCTTTTAAAGCTTTTTATTTCAACCTGGAGTACATCCCATATGTTCAGTTTCCCACACCTGCATGAGGAATACAAATAATTTCTAGTAATTTATACTGATGAAATGTTAATCTAGATCCACTAAAAATGTATTATCTCTAAACTTAGGACAATTATTTTATCTTTATTTGATATCTGTTTAGCATACAGCTGTAGACAAAAGAAAACAACAACAAAAATGATTTTCAGATGAATCCTTGTGTTTCCTACTAGTTGCATTTTGGTAGATAGCTAATTACTCAATCAAGTATTAGCTTTTGTATTATATAATATTTTGTATCCATGACATTTCAAAACAGACTAACAACTTTATTATTTTAAATGAATAGCTATTGATGGGACTCAGGAACACACTATCCCAAAACATTACAGAAGAAGACCAGAATTGGCCACCACAAAATATGCCTTCTTGGCATAAGGATTATTTTGAGCTGGCTATTTTCAAGAATGGCAGACACAGGAGTAGCTCTAAAAAGTTATCTTTTGTGAGAGAAATTTACATCTATAAAATGAGTCTATTTCTAAGAGTATCTTCCTTTCTGCACCAAAAAAGAGAAGGAAGACTAAATCACTAGAGACTCCATAATCAATGGAGAAGGTATCAACTTAAATCTGTATAATAAACCTTACATTTCCTTAAGGGGCTTTTCCTGCTCATCTTTTCTTAACTAGGACTTTCCCTAAACCCTTCTTTCTTTGTTCCAGAAAACAATGGTATTTAAGCCTAAAATTTAAAGGTCTTCTCTGGGTTTCCTCATCTGTATACATGAGAAACCCATGTTAATTAACTTCTGTTTGTTTTCTTGTTAATCTGTTTTTTGTTAGAGGGAGTCCCAGTAAGAACTATGAAAAGTAGAAAGAAAATTACTTTTTTTTTCCCCTTATACTGTAACTCTAATGAAAAAACACGTAAAAGTCTCACAGTATATTCACATTATGTCTGGGTCCTTGGTTCTGTCTATTGCTTGTCACATTAGGGATGTGATGCTCTCAAACCATACAACTTTACCTTTTTGATATGGTAAAAGCTATAAGAAAATGGATAAAAATTCGCATAAAACATACTTCCAAAGCAATTTTCTCTGAAAGAAATGCCCTGACTAAAGTGACAATGGAATTCATATGGAAAAATGCTTCTTTAGAAACACAAGAAGCCCAGAGCACATTTAGAGTATTCTAGAATAACCTGAAAAAGTGGATGAAAACTCAGCAAAAGATGAAGGGGCTATGCACATTCCATATGAGGGTTCATTTATTCCGGCCAGTCTTCTGTTGACTAGTTCTGTAAATTTGTAAAATATACATTATATTATTTAAACTGTATAAGTAATTTTATTAAACTTAATGCATGTACTGTCTCAAAAAGAATAAAATGCAAGACAATCTGCTCACATAACCTGATGTTTATAATAATGTAACCAAATAGGGAAATATCTGAAAAAGATAGCTGTATCACATGAGATAAACAAGAAAGGGGAAAGACTCACAAACAAATTCCATTTTATTCATCTATGCTGCAAACAATGAGCATCTCTTTGCAGGATGCTTTGCAGAAAAAGTAGAGTAGGTTTTCCATTTAATGACATTACCACAAGCTAATTAATGATCACGATCCACCACTTTCTACTCTTCTGGTCCATTGGAGAACAAAGAGTTTATCTTATCTCAGAAAAATGCTAAATAATTTAGGGTAATAATCTGCTACAAAGCTTTTATTTGTATAAAGGCTGGAGTGCAGTGGTTCAAACATAGTTCACTACAGCCTAGGCTCATGGAATCTTCCTACCTCAGCCTCCCAAGTAGGTGGGACTACAGGTTCGTGCCATTATACCCAGATAACTTTTATTTTTTGGTAGAAGGGGTATCTCTCTATGTTGCCCAGGCTGGTCTCAAATTCCTGGGCTCAAGTGATCCTTCCATCTAAGCCTCCAAATGTGCTGAGATTATGGGCAATGAGCCACCACACCCATCCTGAAAAAATTTTTCTATGAAAAGCTAGATAGTAAATACAGGATCATGACTATGGTAATGCAGGTTAGACATCTAAGACACAACATTTTAGGAAGCTTTCACTCTCAGAGTAGTGCAAGGTTACCATGCAGAGTTACCATAGAGAGTAAGTGCCTTCACCTTGCCCTAGTCCTGACTTTAAGTAAATACTTTAGGTTTGCATACTACTTGATCTCTTGCAACTACTCAACTCTGCCATTACACCACCAAAACAGTTAGAGACAATGAGTGTGACTGTGTTCCAACAAAACTTTATTTACAACAATAAGAAATGGGTTAGATTCAGTATGAGGGCCATTGTTGACTGACCCTACTTTTATGGAAGTATGTCAAATAAATATAAATGTTTCATTATTTGATATGTACATACAATTTTATCATATGTAGAAAGTGTTTTGCTATACCAACAAATAATGTTCCTTAAAAATAAAAGTTTCTAGAACTCTACTTCGACTTACTTGATACTGGAAAGAAGGTTCCAGATTCGGGATCCAAAATGTTACAGATTCTTTTGATAAGCTTTGCATATATGTTCACACCTTTAAAAATTTTTTTCCATTCTCATCCACCTACTTTCTAGTTTGTCAGTCAAATGCTACTCATTCTTAAAATCTAAATATAGAAATCTTTTCCTCCATGAAAATTTATCTCTTTACCTCATCTCCCCAAATGCAAAATGACTCACACTTCTGCTGTGATAATATATCCTCTGGTTTGGAATTCCATACAAAAAGTCTTCAAATTGTCTTGAGTTATAATAAACTATATATGTGTCTCTCTCCTTACTAGATCATAAGGGCAGGGCTACCTTGAACCCACCTATTTTTCTCAAATAATAAAGTAAATTGCATTCTTGATGGTCTTTAAGTGTATATTAAAATAAATTGAATTGATATGGGTCTTGGCACTGATTTGTCCTTCAGATTTTATAAGGTGCCACTCTTAAAAATCTTGCTCACACTGCTCCAAAAAGAAGTGCCCTGAAGCCATGTGGGAAGCATGTGTGGCAGACTCTTGGCTCTAGACCATGATCACAGCCCATACTTTGTATTTTAACAAGCTGATATACCACCCACCAGCTAATAATTATACTCTAATTTTCTGATGCTATGTAACCCATAATGAGAAACTCTGAGTCCAAGCGTGCTATCCATCATTAGAATAAAATTAATTGCAAACTATTTTTCAAAGTTATTCAACCAAATGCTATGACATCTGGAATTTTCTTTATAATAATCTAGCAGTACAAGAGAAGAGGGAGCATGAATGAAACAAGAATAGTCATGAGCTGATGAGTATTAAACTTCTATGTGGAATACATAGGGACTCGTGCTGCAATTCCCCCCTGTTTTGTGTATATTTGAAATTTTCCAATAAAAATCAGCAATAACAATCCAACTAAAAAGTAAAACTCTTCTAAATTATTTCTTTGCCTTTGATAAACATTTTTTTTTTTTACAGACCAAACCACAGGAGAATTGAAAGGTGGATAAAACGTTTCATTTTTTTCGAAGAGGTAATACATGTACTTGCATAAAATATAAAAAGCACAAAAAGATATACAGTGAAAAGCCTTCTTCTAGATCCCCAGCTGTCCTGTTTCCTTCCCCAAAGCCACTGTTTTGCCAGCTTCTTCCTGTTTTTTTTTTTTTAATTTTAGAATCATGGGGCATATGGGAGGATTTGTTACATAAGTATATTGTGTGAAGGTGAAGTCTGGGCTTCTGATGAACTCTTCTCCCCACCCCCAGTAGTTAGCATGGTACCCAATGGGTGATTTTGTATCCCTCATCTCCCTTCCCTTCCTTCCTTCTTTAGCAATGCCCAGTGTCTGCTGTTCCAATCCTTGTGCCCATGTGTGACCAATGTTAAGAGCACACTTATGAGTAAGAACATGCAGTATTCAGTTTTTTGTTTCTGTGATAGTTCACTTAGGGTGGTGGTTTCCATGTTGCGGCAAAGAACATTATTTTGTTCTTTCTGGCTGCATGGTATTCCATAGTGTATATGTACTGTGTATGTAAAATGCAAAGTGTGCACTGTGATCATGGTCTAGAGCCAAGAGTCTACCACACATGCTTCCTACATGGCTTCAGGACACTTCCTTTTGGAGTGCAGCAGTGTGAGCAAGATTTTTAAGAGTGGCACCTTATAAAATCTGAAGGACAAATCAGTGCCAAAACCAAAATCAATTCAATTTATTTTAATCTATATACTTACTACATTCCCACCAACAATGTACAAGTGTTCCTTTTCTCCACAGCCTCACCAACACATGTTGTTTTTGTTTTTTACTTTTTTTTTAGTAGCCATCTTGACTGGTGTGAAATGGTATCTTGTTGTAGTTTTGATTTGCACTTATCTGATAATTAATGAAGCTAAGTATTTTTCACGTGATTGATAGCTGCTGGTGTATCTTTCTTTGAAAAGTGCCTGTCTATATTCTTTGCCCACTTTTAAATGGGGTTGCTTTTTCTATAAATTCATTTGAGTTCCTTATAGATTATGGATATTAGGACTCTGTCAAATACATAGTTTGAAAATATTTTCTCCCACTCTTTGAACTGTCTCTTTACTCTCTTGATTGTCTCTCTCTCTTTTTTTGCTGTGCAGAAGCTTTTTAGCTTGATAAGGTCCCACCTGTCAATTTTAGTTTTTTCTGCATTGCTTTTGAGGATTTGGCCAGGAATTCATTGCCTAGGTTGGTGTCCAGAATAATAGTCCCTAGGTTTTCTTCTAAAACGTTTATAGTGAGGTTTAACATGCAAGTACTTGATCCATTTTGAATTAACTTTTGTATATCATGACGTTTAAAGGTTCAGTTTCATTCTTCTGCATGTGGTTAGCCAGCTTTCCCAGCACCATTTGCTAAATAGCATTTTCTTTCCCTGATGTTTGTTTTTACTGGCTTTGTCAAAAATAAGTTGGTGGTAAGTCTTTGTTTTTGTTTCTCAGTTATTTATCCTGTTCCATTGGTCTATGTATCTATTTTTGTACCAGTACCATGCTGTTTTGGCTACTGTAGCCTTTTAGTAGTTTGAAGTCTGGGAGTGTGATACCACCAGCTTTGTTCTTTTTGCTGAGAACTGTTTTAAGTATTTGGATTTTTTTGCTTCCATATAAATTCAAGTATTATCTTTTCTAGGTCTATGAAAAATGTTGCTGGTAGTTTGATGGGGATTGCTTTGAATCTGTAGAACGCTTTGGGTAGTATGAACATCTTGACAATATTGATTCTTCCAATCTATGAGGGTGGGATAGTCTTACATTTGTTTGTGTCATCTTTGATTTCTTTTTTTAAATTTATTTTTATTTTTTTTATTTTAAAGATGTGGGGTACAATTCAGTGTTAGGTATACAAATGTTCATTATGCATGTACCCTTGTTGATGAGGTGTGACCCCCCCTCCCCCAGCAGATTCCCACTTCTGCCAATCCTTTTCTTATAGTATTATGATAATTGCTCAAGGTCTGCTTATAACTGAGAACTTGACCAATGGATGAAGATCTAGAAAAGATTAGGGAAAGACAGATAAAAGTTAAAGAATGAGTCTGATAAGAATTGCTTTACCCATCAATTCTATTCAAAATAGTACTAGAATTCCAAGTCAGAATAATTAGGCAAGAGAAAGAAATTAGAGGTATCCAAATAGGAATAGATGAAGTTACATTATCTCACTTTGCAGACAATACAATTCTATACCAAGAAAACCTTATAGAGTTCAACAAAAATCTCCTACCACTAATAAACAACTTTTATAAACTTTTGGTATACAAATCAATGTACAAAAATCAGTTGCATTTCTATATACCAAAAACAAGCAAACTGAGGACTAAATCAAAACACAATTCCACTTACAAAAGTCAAACACATACAAAATAGCTTGGTATGCATTTCATCAAAGAGGTGAATGATTATTACAATGAGAACTATAAAACACTGCTCAAAGAAATCAAAGACGGGGACAAGTTATTTTTGTTTTCTATGATGCGTACTTATACAACATTCAAATTTATACTTGCAGGAAAGAAACTGCATCTCTGGCCTCCTATCTGTATTCTATGCAGGAAGTAAGGAAAAAAAATCAAAGGGTGAAAATATATGCAGAAGTCTTGACCTTTTAAGTATGATAAAACAACTTACTCGGGATCACCACCTTTGCGATTCTGTTTATATATCACTGGTCAAAATGTGTTCACTAAGGATATCTTATTTCCAAAAAAATCTGAGGTCAACATTTTTAATTATTTTAAGTTTCTCTGCTGACATAATTATAGA
The DNA here is from genome assembly GCF_000164805.1 of Carlito syrichta. Taxonomy (NCBI): domain Eukaryota; kingdom Metazoa; phylum Chordata; class Mammalia; order Primates; family Tarsiidae; genus Carlito; species Carlito syrichta. The sequence goes on along the minus strand of NW_007248083.1, from coordinate 154,167 downwards.
ATCACAAGAGTTTGCAAAAACCATATTAATGATTTCATGCAGTCATAATTCTGCTTAAAGTTTCTGTATGAAATTCACATTGCATTGGGCAAATGGTAACATCTTGTCTAACTAGAGCATATTCTCAAAATTAAAAAGTTTACACTGACAGATCATGATGAGTTAGTCAGGACTATAGACCACACTGAGATTTCAATAGTTTTTTGTGTGTGCTCAGTTTTCAGATTTTTAAATGTCTGTGTGTATAGTTCTGTGACATTTTCTCACCTGTACGGATTCATGTAACTATGGTTGCCATCAAATACAGAAGAGTTAAGCTACCACAAAGGAGCTCCAGGAGATGGATCTTTTTAACTACATACATTGTAGCCCTGAACAAAATCAGAGATCCTGCTAGGAAGGAAGAAGGAGAAATGGATTTGGGGTAGGTAACAAGCAGAACCTGCCATGAAGTGTGGCTATTTTTACAAGAAGGAGTTTTCCATGGTCTTGGAGGTATGAATAGAGTCCAACCACTCCCATCTTCTTCCTGACACATACAATCTTTTTGTTCTTTAGAAATCTCTCAAACAAATGCCATACAATTTGATCTATCTCATGCTGTAAGGTTGTAATGACCCCATTGAGATGTGGAATTTAAGATTTCAAGAAACAGCAAATATATGTCTGAGCTCAATACCACTAAAAACACCCAAGAGACCAATGAAAGAACAAAGGGCTATTGTTGTTATTGTTCTAATGAGAATAGTTCCTTGACACAGGACCAAAAGGCAACAAGTAGAGGGAAATGGAAAACTCAGGAGGTCTCAAATTACATGTTTGAATAGGGGTTTGAGGGTAAGAATGACCTCTTAACCAGAGGGTCCAATCATTATTTGTAGGCCAATTCTAGAATTGTCTGAATGAGCTCCAACAGTTTTCTTAGTATGGGACCTGAGAAACTCTCCATCTCGCTGTTTAACAAGAAAGTTCTTAAAGAGACAATAATGAGGAGAAATGAGTATGAAGATACACATAGAAAATGTTCATATTCACAGTGGGGAAAAAAATATCTTCCAGAAAGTTCAAATTCATGTAAGAAAATAGGACCATTTATTAAGTGTACTTTATTTAAATGCATCTGTTCTAAAAAACAAGGGCAGATTGCTCTCTTGGAATGGTGCTTTTTTCACAATTTTTGAGGTAGTCTTCAGCATGATGATGGTTAAAGTGAATGATATAAGACACCAGAATAAGCAAAATAAGTCAAAATAAGGGTCAAACTATACAATACTAGATTGGAACCTTCCTGGTCAAACTTCAGGATGACCAGCAAAAGTAATGAGAGGGTGATGGCCATTGTTATGTGTCATCTTCCCCACCACTGAGTGATGCAGGCATTATTTCACTTTCCCCAACTCCTCTTGGCCGTAGTTCTAGCACCTACCCTCAGTAACTATAGGTGATATTTATTTTTAATGTATTAATTTCTCTTTATGCTAGAGGCTACCTTCTGAGCTCAAAAGATGTTAAAGACCAGGGAATATCAAAGAGCTAATAAGGCCTTCTTAAGTTCTAGGTGCTAAACAAGTAACATACATAAGCAAAGCAGATCAGTGTATGATAATGAGTGGTAGGGACTTTGACTGAATATCGTGAATGCCCAAACACATTCAAAGTCACAGCAAAACATAATGGAGAAAATCTCAACAACCCACAGTACGGTAATATGCTTGCTGGTTAGTCTGAGGGACAAATTTAATCTAGGATCTTCCACTATAAGATTTTTCCCAAGTCAAAGACAAATACAGCCGGGCTCGGTGGCTCAGCCTGTAATCCTGCGCCTTTGGGAGACTGAGGTGAGTGGATTGCCTGAGCCCAAAGGTTCGAGACCTGCCTGGGCAACTTGGCGAGACCTCATCTCTACAACCAATCAAAAAAATGAGCCGGGTGTGGGAGCGCGCGCTGGTGGTTCCAGCTACTCAGAAGGCTGAGGCGGAAGGATCGCCGGAGCCCAGCAGGCCGAGGCTGCGGTGTCCCAGAGTGGCCACTGCACTCCAGTCTGGGTGACGGAGTGAGACTCCAACCCCCCCCCCAAAAAAAGACAAATACGAGACCCGTTTCATTCTTCCAAACAACTTTCCACTTTTTCTTTATTGCATAGTTGAAATACAATTTTCTGCCTTTCTCATGATTCCTTCCACTTATAGGCTTTTTTTTTTGCATTAGGTTCGATCTTTATTTACATATTTTATTGTGTTTAATTTTAGATTTGGGGTACATATGCAGGTTTGTTACATGAGTATATTGTTTGATGGTGAGGTTTGTGTTTCTATTGCACCCATCACCCTAATAGTAAACAAAGTACCCAATAGGTAGTTTTTCAACCCTTGTCCCCATCCTCTCTCCCTGCTTTCATAGTTCCCATTGTAGTTTGTTCCCTTCTCTGTGTTCATGTGTACCCAGTGCTTAGCTCCCACTTATTAAGTGAGATCACACACTATTTGGTTTTCTATTTTCCACATTAATTTGCTTAGAATAATGGCCTCCAGCTGTATCCACATTGCTGTAAGGGACAGTATTTCATTCTTCTTTACAGCTGCATAGTATTCTATGGTGTATATGTACCATATATTTTCTTTATCCAATCCACCATTAATGAGCACCTCAATTGTTTCCACGTTTTAGCTATCATAAATAGTGCCGCAAGAAACTTACAAGTGTGGGTGTCTTTTTGGTGGAACAATTTATGCTCCTTGAGTATATTGCCAGTAAGGGATTGCTGTGGCAAATGGTAAATCTATGTTTAGTTCTTTGAGAAATCTCCAAAGTACTTTCCACAGGGGTTCCACAGTTGAATTGGTTCCTACCATCAGTGTGTGAGCATTTCCTTTTCTCTGCAACATCACCAACATCTGTTGTTTTTTGACTTATTAATAATAGACATTCTGACTGATGTAAGATGATATCTCATTGTAGTTTTGATTTACAGCACTCTGATGATCAGTGATGCTGACCATTTTTTCATGTGCTTATTGGAGTCTCTAACACGGGTTATTCACTTCTTATGATCTACAAAGCCTGACAGTTGATACCCTGAATAATCATATAGTTTGGATACTGAGCTGTGATCACTGGAATTATCAGATAGCTTCAGGTAGGTAATAAATGCACAGAATTGGCAAGTTCTGAAGGTCTGAATTTCCTGTGACCCAGTTCACAGAAGAGAAAGTAGAGATAACAGATCCTGAATAAATAAAGATTGAATCTAATGTCAAAAAAAAATGCCTATGAGTGGAAGGAATCATGATGAAGGCAGAAAATTATATTTCATACTATGCAATAAAGAAAAAGTGGAAGGGTGTTTGGAAGAATGGAACTGGTCTCTGGACTGTGCCTACAAGCTTCACGAAGGACCTTGCAATGATGAAGGCCAGTGTCAAGGGCTGCCATACTACAGAGCTTGGTTGTACTATACTACTTATAAGGATCCTCAAGGGAAAAAATGTCCTTCCTTACATTTGGGTCAGGAACAGTTACACTTGTTCTGAACAGTTGACTTGCTTCAAATAACTACTACTACTCAGTTTAAAAACAAATATATGGCCCTCCCATATAGCATTTGAAGTTATTTATTTTCTATTTTCCTTTACCCAGGCTCTATTTTATGTGCCAACTCTTACTTCTCTGATTTTGCTCTAAGTATTCTCCAACCCCCCCCCCCTTTTTCTTTTAATTTTAAAGATGTAGTGTACCATTCAGGGTTAGGTATACAAATGTTCATTATGCAGGTACCCTTGGTGATGAAGTGTGCCCCCCTTTCCCCAGGCAGATTCCCACCATGGCCAATCCCGCTCCCCACCCCCCCACCACCACTCTAAGTATTCTTATTTAATGCGTCTGTAATTCATGAATAGTTGTTTTTCTAAACACATTTTGGAGTAATGCCTGGTTATATCAATAAATTTTTTAAAAGATGGCTAACAAGTAGTTTTGAATATTTGTACAAGTTACAGAATTTACCTTTGAGTATTCTAATTTTTAATCTGAAATGGGAATGTGAGTATGTGTACAAGTTATATCACTGTTATACAACTGGTTACCCAGTTGAAAATGCTTTCAATTCTGGAATATTGCATTATTTTGAAAAATTCCTGAGAAAATAGTCCATTAAGAGAAGATGGCCCAGAGAAAAAGAAAAGAAAAATGTGTTATAAATATCAGTTAGAATGCTCTCAGGAGAAAAAAACCCCAAAAAACAACTAAACGAAACCAAGAAGACCTAAAATTCACAGACACTAATTTTTATATAACGAGAATCTGGAAATAGGCTCTTTCAGGGTTCGTTCATCAGCTGTGCCATGATAGGTGGAAGCCTGGTGTCTCTGTTGCACCCTTGGCCCTTCCCTGCGCTGGTCAGGTGGCTGCTGCACTTCCTCGTGCACTGCTTCCAAAGGCAGAAATCAGGGGGCAGCCAAAATGATAAGAAAGCTCTCTTCAGATGCCCTCTGCTGTCACCACAGAGAAAAATCCTTCTTAGGCTCCAGAAAACTGCTGCTTACATGTCTTTGTTCAAAACCGTGTTGCATGTCCACTCCTGGCTACAAGGGAAGTCGGGAAGGTCAGCATTGGCTTTTGCCTTCTTTATAATGGAAGGCAAAGAAATCCAAATGTTGTTTGGTAGCCAAATATTGCTTTCTGCCAAAGGTACAGGTGATCTAAAATATTTAACAGTGGGTATAGCCTGGGACATAACCAGGCAGAACGGGGATGGCCTTGAACAGGTACACAGTCCTGGGGCTATTGGAAACAAAGATCCCCTAAATGTTGGTGAAATTCCCACAAGGATGCTCATGATAACTTTTTAGTTCTTCCCAAGAGGAGCTACAAGAGCTTTTGTTTAATCAGGTTCTAAGGACAGAAGTGTATGGGCTGTTGGCCCACAGAGATGCTTCCTGGGTTACCTCTTGATACGGAATTACAGGTCAAGTAGTCAGGTCTTTAGAATGACCACCTGCCTTTTTCAGAGCAGCCTTGTGTTTCTCTTCTTTCTATCCCGAACGCAAAAAACATTTAGCTGCTAGCAAAATGTCTGATAAACATGAGTAATTTTTTTGCAGCTATAGTGCAGGGTTTTCCAAAGGGTGATCTGCAACAGAATATCCTAAAATCTCCTAAAATGCAGTTTTATACCAGACACACAAATGAGGTATTTTGATTCTTTGATCTGCAGTAGAGCACAAGCTCCTGTATTTCAAGCAAGATCTAAAGTTGCAAGATTCCTTATAACACATAATGCCTTAAAAAGACACCTATTTCAATAACTAGGAATGAACGAAGATTAAGACACAATGATGAGTGTCCCTGGTTGTCTTTATTGATAATTGTTTTTTATTCTTCTTATTACCTAAATTCTTGCGGTTGACATCTGGTTTTGAAATTCTCGTGGAGATGCTGAAATTACATCTCTGATTTCTCTTGGCTTATGTCTAAGTATGTAAAATAAAGGATGAAATATTTACTGAAAGTATTACATTTAAATCAATTCTTGACCCCTGCCAGGAATGTTTTCTTGCTTTCATCCGTGAAGCGGTATTTTAGAATAATTGTCTTAAGCACCCGATACAAGTTTTTTTCCCTAGAAATTAAACAAAACAGGCAAAAACAGGCAAATGGAAGTATTTGGTAAATGACTGAAATTCAGATACTCTTTTATTAGATCACAGCAGTATGAGACAGATTAAATTTCAAGCATGGAGACTTTCAACATTGTTCTTGTGATTGCGAAGCAGAGGTATTCCTTTGCGCTAATAACCACTCTCTCAGTTAATGCAATTGTTCTAGAAAGTTCTAATTAAATTATAGTCTCTTTTTGTTTCTCACGATGCTAGAGAATAAACTGTAGATTAATTAAACTCTCGTGCATTCATTTGTATATGGTATTGATTTTCAATTCAGAGTTAAAGCTTATCCTCCCATACTAAAAAGCCTGTTTGTAATCCTCTTCTGAAAAGGTTTAATTTAAAAGTGAGTGTCTTCTCTGCTTCAACTGCTCTTAACGAATGACGCAAATGCATACGTTATCCTTCAAAAATGCCCTTTTTACATGGAAAGTTGTGACTGAGAGAATTCTCACACACTGACTTTCATTATGTTTTCATAATTTTGCCAGAAATGGTATTATATTTGAATAACTACCCTATCCCATGACAATGGGAGAGCGGAACAAAAGAATGACAGCATGGATTTCTGCCACAGAGGAAAGTCTACCAGGACCCAACATGACAATCAAGATCTATAGGTTTGATTAATGAATACAGTGAATAATAATTCGATTCAGGTTTCCTTTCCCCAGTCTTGGCCTTCTCCTTATCCCCTGCTTCTCTGTCTTCATTTTTAATTCCAACAGCTTTTCATCTCTTGTTAACCTTTAAAAGTCCTTTGTAAATAGTTTGTGTACTTTAGAAAAATATCAAGGCAATAAGGAAGGAAGAACTGAAATGGACAGTGGGTCTCAGTACATTGCAAGTAAAACAACAACAGGTGATCCTAACTGACCAAACCAAGTAAACTGGAAATGTTAGCATACACAAACACACACAAAGTGTATATAAAAAGCAAATAGTGAAGACAGTTTTTGCCTTTATTCTCTATTTCACCATAAAAAAAATAAAAGCAGCTCATTACCATGTGGAGATTCTATACTTCCATTTATCTGTTCAGTTTGGGGGTTTTCATTTGTTTTATTTCCATTTGCATTTATCTCTTAATAGAAAAAGTCGACTTAATCCCAAAGGACCTCGAAGTCATGATGTAGAATGGAAACCATTGATAAAAGATAATCCTCCTTTTCTCCCCGCCTAGTGGATGAGATCTGGGTAGATTAAACAGATTTAGACCAAACCAACAATGGTTTATAGAAGGCCAAGCTGTGAGCTTGGCTTCAGACCAGAAACCATTTTTTGGGATGCTCAGTCCAAGGAAGAAAGTCAAGCTCCTCTTTTCTAGCATGATAGGATCACTATGGAAACCCAAGGATTAGAACGCTCACAAAGTTCAGACACCATAAACTGGCTTGCTTGGTTCATACAGGTTTTAACTTTTGAAAATTTATTTTCAACATTCAAAAGCATGAGATTTAACGTTTAAAAAATCAAGATAATTAATCTTTCTGCAGAAATAAAAATATCTGGCAATATCAAGCCTTCATGTGGCAGTGATTGGTGAATATAGAGCCGTACCCGGGCTCGGTGGCTCAGCCTGTAATCCCGCGCCTTTGGGAGGCTGAGGTGAGTGGATTGCCTGAGCCCGCTGGTTCGAGACCCGCCTGGGCAGGCGAGACCTCATCTTTACAATAAATCAAAAAATCAGCCGGGCGTGGTAGCGCATGCCTGTAATTCCAGCTACTAGGAAGGCTGAGGCAGAAGGATCGCCGGAGCCCAGTGGGTCGAGGCTGTGGTGGCCGGGAGCGATCAATGCACTCCAGTCTGGGCGACAGAGTGAGACTCCGACTCCAAAAAAAAAAAAAGAAAATAGAGCCGTGCTACCTGCTTTAACTGAACGTGGGCTCTCTGGCTTTCACAGTCTCCACTCCTCCCTTTTGCTCATTCCTTGCACTGTTCACTCACATTTTTACTGCCTGGCCTCTGTTGGCGTCTGTGTCTGTCTCCTGATACAGCCGAACATTTGCACTTTTTCAGATGAAGACACACAGTTGTAAGAAATAAAGGCCTTCTTGGCAAGACCTCATCTCTACAATGAATCAAAAAATGAGCCAGGCGTGGTAGCACACGCCTGTAGTTCCAGCTACCTGGAAGGCTGAGGTGGAAGGACCACTGGAGCCCAGCAGGTCGATGCTGGGGTGGCCGTGAGCATGCCACTGCACTCCAGCCTGGGCAACAGAGTGACGCCAACTCAAAAAAAAAAAAAAAAGAAAAAGAAATGAAGGCCTTGGTTAGAGTTGTGAGTCAATGATTGGAGCTAGGTGATCACTCAGTAGGGTTTTAAAAGAGAGCAGAACACAGCGAGTCAAACTTCCCTTTGCTGAAAAGATGTTGTAATGACATTCCAGATACAATTGAACGAAAATCCCAGAGGGTAGGATGTGTGGGCAGAATTCCTTAACTGAATATACGTCTGCTTTCTCCCAGTAAACTTAGAGTCTCATACCAAGTATTTGTTAGTTTACTACTACTAACAAACTAACAACTGGACTAACCTTAGCGGGAAGCAAGACTGACTTCCCAGTGCCTGATTAGACATGACTTAGCCCTACCCTCTAACTCAGATTTTCTAAGCGTAGTAGTGGTCCAGGGCTGGGGCCACGAGAGTGGTCAGCCTCAGATACAGTCAATAAGGCAACTACAGTGCCTATAGAAAGTGTTAAAGCCATAATAACATGAATTAAAAGTCAATTATTAATACCACGTATGTGCTGGGCATAGTGGTACACACGTGTAATCCCAGCACTTTGGGAGGGAGACAGAGGTGAGAGGATTGCCTGAGCCCAGGGGTTCAACACCAGCCTGGGCAACTTGGTAAGACCTTGTCTCTACAATAAATCAAATAATTAGCCAGGTATGGTGACGCATGCCTGTAGTTCCAGCTACTTGGGAGGCTGAGGCAGATCACCTGAGCCCAACAGGTTGAGGCTATGGGAGCCATGAGAGGGCCACTGAACTCTAGCATGGGCAACAGAGTGAGATTCCAACTCAGAAAAAAAAATGCACCAGCAAATCTTAGTAATGCCAGTATATAGAGCCATTCTTCTCTGAAATGGGTGAGACTCAATGCCTGGCTCATGTTGAGGCAGATTTCTCTCCGGCTATGAGTTTGTGAAATTAAACAAGTTATCTACTTATCTGCTTCCAAAAGATAAGAATGGGACAGGCATAGACATTCCCCTTTCACAAGGGAGCCAAAGGAAAGAAAGGGGTAGCAGGTCCCAAGAAAGTCCAAAAACCAACAGCACGAACAACCTTAAATCTTAAGACTCCAGTCAGGTGTGGTAGCTCAAGCCTGTAATCTCAGCACTTTGGGAGACCGAGGAGAGAGGATTGCCTGAGCCCAGGGGTTTGAGACCAGCCTGGGCAACTTGGTGAAACCTTGTCCCTACAATAAATCAAAGAATTAGCTGGATGTGGTAGAGTGTGCCTGTTTCAGCTACTTGGAAGACTGAAGCGGAAGGCTCGCTTGAGCCCAGTAGGTCAAGGCTGTGGTGGCCGTGAGTGTGCCACTGCACTCCAGCCTGGGTGACAGAGTGAGGCTCCAACTCAAAAAAAAAAAAAAAACCTTAAGACTCCAGAATAATCTTTGATATCATATGCCACATTGAGGGGTGGATTGGGTTCCTAAAGTCTCGGTAGCTGTGCCCTCATGGCGTTGCTGGGCTCAGCCTACATAGCATCTCTTAGAAGTTGGAGTCTCATGCCTGCAGCTCTCACAAGCTGGTGCTGCATGTGGGTATCTCTACAGTTCTGAGGTCTCGGGGGCAGCCCCATTCCTACGCTCCACTAGGCTTCATGGGGACTCCTATGGTGGCCCTGCCCCTGCAGTATCACTAGACATTGCCCTAGTGGGGTGTCTCTGCAGCAGCTGTGACCCAGCAATTCCACTAGGCATTTCTGTAGTGGGGGCCTTCTGTGAAGGTTCTGCCCCTGCAACAAATCTCTACCTGAGCCCCTGGGCTGTCCACAACATCCTTTGAAACGTAAGTGGGCGAAGCCATGGCCCCACAGCTCTTGCCCTCTTCCAAACTGCAGAATTAGCACCACGTGGATGCCGTCAAGGCTCAGTGCTGTGTTCTCCAGAGTAGCCCACTGAGCTGCACTTGGACCCAGCTGAGCCATGATGGGGGTATCCCAGGAGTGCTTTGCCAGAAAGTGGGGAGTAGAGGCTTGAGGCAGCTGTGGGCAGTGAGCCCCGAGGCCCCAGTGGCATGCTAGGCCTCTCTTTTGAAGTATTTCCTTCCCCTAGACCTTGGCACTCTCAGCCTGTGATAGAAGAGGTGGCACCAGTAATCTCCAAAGTGCCTTCAGGGTCATATTCCTGTTGTCCTGATGAATCACCTCTGGCTTCATCTTAGCCACACTAATCGCCTTTTCAAAGGGTCCCTCCGCTATACCCTTGGTTTCTTCTCCTGAAAATGCTCTTTCATTTTCTACCGCGGGGCCAGGTTGAGAATCATTAAAATCCCTAAGTTCTGTTTCCCTTTTAATTATAAATCCCATCTTTAAATTATTAATTCTTCTCTCATTTTAACTGCATGTAGTTAAAAGTAGTCACGCAGTTTCTTCAATATTTTGCTAAAAAATTTCTTCTGCCAGATATTCTAGTTCATTGCTCTTAAATTCTGCCTTTCATGAAGCCTTTGGGCATGGACACAATTCAGTAAAAATTTTTGCCACTTGATAACAAAGGTGGTTTTTACTCTAGTTTCCAATAAAATATTCCTAATTTGCCTCTGAGACTTCATCAGAATGGACTTCACTGTCCATATTTCGACCAACACTCTAATCATGACCACTTAAGTCATCTCTAAAAAGCCCCATACTTTCCCTTCAGTTCTTTTCTGTGGCCTCACCAGAATTACACTTAGCACTCCGCTCATGGCACTATGGCCTTTTTCTAGCCTGTGCCTCTAATTATTTCAGCCTCTGTCTACTACCCAGTTCCAAAGAGGCTTCTACATTTGCAAGTGTTTGTTAGAGCAATACCTTACTTCTCCGGTTCTAGTTTTCTTAGTCCATTTTTGTTGCTATAACAGAGTACCACAAACTGGGTAATTTATAATGAACAGACATTTATTGGCTCATTATTCTGGAGGCTGGGAATCTAAGTTCAAGGAGCCAGTGTCCAGCAAGGCTCTTCCAGCTATGTCATCCCGTGGCAGAAGGGTAAAGGAGAGTGTGAGAGAGAGTAAAAGAGGACCCAATTTTAGAATGAACCCCTTCCCACATTAGCAAACGCACTTCTCTGATAAAGGCATTAATACATTCACTCCACCTTCATGGCCGAGTCACCTCTCATCCAGCTTCACCTCCCACTCTGTTACACTGGGGATTAAGTGTCCTACACATGCTTTTTAGGTAGGCACATTCAAGCCATCACAATGTGTAATTAGCAAATTAGCATACGTGATGATACTTACATTAGTAAATGCATTATACGTGAAAATTAACTGAGAGAATTCTGAATTGATCAGCCTGACCCAGAACACCTAGACTCGGTTATATAAATTTGCTTTGAGCGGAAATCTGTAACTGTTTGAAATCCTTTGAACTTGCTTCGCTCAAGTTCTGTTTCTAACCCCTGCTGTGGTACATATTCCTGTGTTTAAGCAGTAGCTTAGAAATAAATGATGATAGTGCAGTGATTGCAAAGACAGGAAATAGAGCTTGAGTGACATTAATCTGTCATGCTGTTTTAATTTCTGTTTACAATACTTCAACTGTAGAAACATTTAAAGCCTCTAGTATCAATCACACTATCTTGAAGAAACAAAGACATGGGTAGTTACACTTTCTGAGATTTGTTATAAAATAGAATTTTCATAATCTCTACCAAAACTTGTCTTTATGTTTGAGATTTTTAAAAACTATTTCTGTATATGATGCATCATATGAAACTTTTTAAAATTGAAATTAATAGAGCAAATTCTCCAATCGAGAAGGAAATAGATTTCAAAATTCAGCCACACTATCTTTTTTTTTTTCAGGAATATGTGAAGAAGACTAATTTTTATGAAGTCATCAACAAATTGACAGAAATGAAGCCTCAAAAACAAGTTAATGTCATTGTTCATTATTTTAATTGACCAATGTGATGATATACATATTCCCCTTTGTACAAAGAATACAGTAATGTAAAACCTATTAATCCATTACATTGTATTTCTTTTCTGGCCATTTTTACTATTCATCCTTTTTCTGCAGGGTTACTACTGAAAATAATTTTACCTTTTTTTTGAGTTGGAGTCTCACTCTGTCTCCCAGACTGGAGTGCAGTGGCCGCTCCCGGCCACCGCAGCCTCGACCTGCTGGGCTCTGACGATCCTTCCGCCTCAGCCCTCCCAGTAGGTGGAACTACAGGCACGCGCTACCATGCCCGGCTGATTTTTTGATTTATTGTAGAGATGAGGTCTCGCTGCCCAGGCGGGTCTCGAACCCGCGGGCTCAAGCAATCCACTCACCTCAGCCTCCCAAAGGCGTGGGATTACAGGCTGAGCCACTGAGTCCAGCTAATTTTACCTTTTAAAGAAGGGTGAAGTTAAGTAAGATAGAATCAGTTCTAGGTAGCAATTATGTCAGATCTTTCATATTATAAACTACTACCTTAACCCCAGACTAGATTCCCATGATTTATCAGATGCAGATAGCAGGGTTTTCAACTGCCCTGCATCTGGACTGAATTTAGTACCAGTTTATTATCTATAATAGAAGTCTCTGCACTGTGAAGTCTTCCCAGAAGCCCACTCCTAGAGAGTTACAAGGTCATCCTCTCATTGGTTGATCCCACGGCACTTTGTCCACAAGTGCCTATATCACGAATGTTTAGATGACAGTCTCTCCCAGTGGACGTGATCTCCTACAAAGCAGGGATTGTGCATTCATTAATTAAATTTTACTACATTTCAGGTTCTCAGTAAATTTTATTGGATAGATGAATGAATGAATAAAAGAATGGCACTCTCATCTGTGAACAACACCTCATGAGTACATGAGATTCAGAGCTTCTATTAAATTAGATAAACATATCTGAGGTCACGTGTGGTGGCTCACATCTGTAATCCCAGCACTTTGGGAGGCTAACATAGGAGGAATGCTTGAGCCCCAGAGTTCAAGACCAGCCTGGGCAAAATAGTGAGAGCTTGTCTCTACAAAAATAAAAATGAAAATAAATTGCCAGGTATGGTGGTGAGTACTTGTAGTTCCAGCTACTAGGGAAGCTGAGATGGAAGGATCCCATGAGTTTAGGAGGTTGAAGCTGCAGTGAGCTGTGATCCATCATGCCACTGCCCTGCATCCTGGGTGAGAGAGTGAGATCCTGATTCAAAGAAAAAAAAAAGGAAAGAAATTATTCTTTTACTTTAAGCATATACTCTAACCTGATATCATTGATAGCACTTTAAAACCCGATGTCACTGTGTTAAGAATCGTAAATCTGAAAAAATGCTTTAGAAATGTTCAAATAACCAATCAGTGATAGGTGGGCAGTTTCACACAATGCAGTTTCCCAAACTTCAATCGTTGCATACTTCATTTTTAAAATTTACTCATATGTTATTTAGTAAATATTTTTTCTCTAACTCTACTTTTCAAAAACTTAAAGGCCAGGCTCCGTGGCTCAGCCTGGAATCCCAGCAATTTGGGAGGCCGGGGCGAGTGGATTGCCTGAGCCCGCAGGTTCAAGACCCACCCAGGCAACTTGGTGAGACCTCGTCTCCACAATAAATCAAAAATTAGCTGGGTGTGGTAGTGTACGCCTGTAGTTCCAGATACTTGGAAGGCTGAGGCAGAAGGCTCCCTGGAGCCCAGCAGGTCGAGGCTGCGGTGGCAGTGAGCATGCCACTGCACTCCAGTCTGGGCAACAGAGTAAGACTCCAACTCAAAAATACAAATAAATAAATTAAATTAAATTAATAAAAATAAATAAAAACTTAAATACATACTTCACCCCTGTTGTAAGAGATAATATTGGTGAATAGCTGGGTTTTATGTGTCTGTTACTTTATTTGTTAATGCTTACTAACATATACAAATATTGAAATAGGTCATGTCCTAGCTAACATCGCCTTGTATATGCCATGAAAAACACTGGCATGATGGAATGAGCACAGACTTTGGGGTAAGATGAACTAGTGTTTAGGCTGAGACTGCTGCTTCCAAGGTAATTTAACCTCTTTAAAAGTCAATGCGTCACATAAATATGGAGAGAAGACTAGCCTCAGAGAACTGCTGTGAAGATTAATTGAAATAACATATGTAAATCACCTAATAGAAGTCCTGCATAGATTATGTAGGTGCTTAATAAATTATAGCTGTTAAGATGATACTTATGTTTCAGTTTTTCATTTTTTTCTTTTTGAAACAAGGTCTCACTCTGTCACTCAAGCTGGAATACAGTGGCTACATCACAACTCACCACAGCCTCGACCTCCTGGGCCCAAGGGATCCTTCTACCTCAACCTCCCAAGCAGCTGGTACTACAGGCATGTGCCACCAAGCCTGACTAATTTTTGCATTCTTGGTAGAGATGAGGTCTCACTATGTTTGCTAGGCTGGTCTCGAACTCCTGGACTTGCTGGGATTACAGGTGTAAGCCATCGCATCCAGCCTATGTTTCACCTTTCAAACAAATTGCATTCTCTCTTGGTCCACTTCTGTAATCATCTGTTGGCCACTTTTATTCTAATATAGTCCCACAGAAACAAAGTGACCTAATTCTATGCTAAGCAGACACTGGCCACAGCAATTTCACGGAATAAAAATAAGTGCAGATAATGCGGTGTGGGAACAAGAGACAGAACCGAGGCTACTTCCTCAGCCACCGCCTTCCTAATTTATCCACAACCTCAGATTTACTGCACGGACTCTCTGGACCTCTGTCTCTTTATCTAATACAATTGAAGAGGGACATTCCTTTTCCATTTAGAGTGTTAGTTGTTGAAATGTTTCCCTATTGGACACACTATCCCTCTGCTTTCGTGTTTTCTCTCTTAACTTTTCTTATTCTTATTGAGAGAGTGTCTGTGGAGCAAAGTTCACTGAGAAAATAAAAAGACCTTCTACAGAGGTTTTCAAGAAAGGGTTTTTCAAGTTCAAACAGTTTTAACTTAAGGTCTCTTCACCATTCTCATATTGAACTGTCGACTCAGCTCCTTATCAGGGTGTTCTAATACCCCCCTTTCGCCCAGGTGGCACTGACTTGCCTTTATTTATTCTTCTTTTGTTGGGGGACTTGCACTCTTGGAAAGAAAGTAGGTTAAAAACAAGAGCAGAAATCAATAGCTGGAATCCGAACAGTGGACAGGAATTTTAGTTTACTTTTTTTTTTCCAAAGAGAGAAAAGTACTTAGAGTTTTGATTGTATGGTAGAAGCCTCTTAAGCATTTAATTAAGATGTCTGAGGTAGATAATAACAAATCCGAGGGGTTCCTTGGATTATCATTTAGCAGACATCCTGGAGACAAACATACACCAAAGCAAAAACATGTTTCTCCTTCTTCCTTTCATCCTGTGAACTCAGCAGGCTGACCATGCAGGTTTCTCGGTGGTCAGCCCAACTGATTGGAAGAATTCTGCCATAAGGCAGACCTGAGTTCAAATCTTGGATCTATCATTATCAATGATAAGACTAAAAGTTATGTCCTCTGACTCTGTTTCCTTCTATAAAAATTGAGATTAAAAAAATGAAAGATATAAATAAGATCCTAAGCCCCCCAGTGATCTGAATAGACCTCCTCTTGGCTGAGTGAACCCCAAAGAAATCTTAAAAATTGAGTTCTTGGCCATGAAAGGACAGTAGGTCAGATATACCATATTATATCCCTTTTTTTAATTAACCTTTAACCAGAATGATTTCCTAAGAAGTAAGCAGAAACCAGCTCTGGAAAACTAGAAATGGACCTTTCATTCCTTTATTGCTTTTAGCTAATCATCTGAGGACTTGACCAAACTCCTCTCCCTCCTTTGTAATTTGCACGTGACAGCTCCTCAGCTTCACAATGCATTCTTTCCTAAAAACTGACTACCATCTCCAGACCAATTTTGTCTGATTTGCAGAGGATGCACAGTGAGGGTCTTTGTGTCCTCACCTTTTGTCATCAGAGGACCAAAAACTCCACCCTCAGATCATGCTAATGCTGCCATCTTTGTACCTGTGACCCTTGAAGAGGCACCAAGCTCCATGGACTTATCTACGTTTCTCCTTTCATAAATATTCATGACTCTCCCTATAGCTTACTAAATGTGTTTATTCAGTCACCCTGCTCAATATAAATTCCTGTTCTCTTTTTGCTTCCCTCGAAATGCTTGCTCTTGACTTCTACCAGAAGCTATATTTCCCAGTTGGCGGGATGGCCACCTGTAGGGAGCTTATCAAACTGAAAAGTTTTTGTACAGCAAAAGAAACCTTCAAGAGAGTTAAGAGACAGCCCATAGAATGGGAAAAAAAATATTTGCAAGCTATGCATCTGACAAAGGCCTAACATCCAGAATCTGCAAGGAACTCAAACAAACTGAAAGGAAAAAATAACCCCATTAAAAATGGGCAAAGGACATGAACAGACACTTCTTAAAGGGAATCATACAAGTAACCAACAAATACATGAAAAAATGTTCAACCTCTCTAATCATTAGAGAAACACGGTTCAAAACTACAGTGAGATGCTACCTAGTACCAGTAAGGATGGCTAGCATTAAAAAGTCAAAAAGCAACAGGTGCTTGCCATGGCTATGGAAAAAAGAGAGTGCTTCCATACAGTTGATGGGAATGTAAGCTAGTTCAACCTTTGTGGAAAGCAGAGTGACAATTTCTCAAAGAACTCAAAATTGAGCTGCCATACGATCCAGTAATCCCTCTTGTGGGAATATGCCCAAAGAAACATAAATCACTCTATGAAAAAGACACATACACACATATGTTCATTGCAGCACTATTCACAACAGCAAAAACATGGAACCAAGCCAGGCACCCATCAAAAGTGAACTGGATACAGAAAATGTGGTACACATACAAGATGGAATATCATGCAGCCATAAAGAAGAACAAAATCATGCCCTTCACAGCAACATGTGGCTAGAGACCATCATACAAGTATACTATCACAGACACAAAGAACTGAACACTTCATTGTCTCACTCATAAGTGGGCCCTGATCACTGGTTACAGGAACACAAGGGTGGGATCAGCAGGTGCTGGACACTGCTAAGGAAAGGATGGAGGGAAATGGGAGAGGGGCATGTTGCAATCCATTGGGTACCAGGGAGAGAGAGAGCCAGCTGGAGCCCAAACTTCACCTGCATGCAACTTACTTACATACTAAATCTTCGCTTGCATCTGAAAGAGAGAGAGAGAGAATCATAGAGAAATGCAGCTATAGTGGATGCTGTGGGTGCCCTGGCCTAACCACAGCACCACACTAATGCATGCCACTGTTATAAGTGGTGGCTACAAACAACTAACAGCTGTCCTTTCCTCCTAAGAATCACTCCCTTTGGATGAGAAACCCAGCTTCCACTCCTGGAAGTTACACACCCTGTCTGTCCTTAGAATAACCTGCAGCAAATGACTGACTGCCATGAGGGTATAAGAGGCCACCTTCTTGCCTTCAGATGAGACTAGCTTTGTGGTGCAATTTATGCTCCAGAGCGCCCGAGGAAATTAGGCAGATGCCAACTCCAGCCAATACCACATCTCTGCTTAGCTCCTCCCACTGCTCGTTCTATTTTTCTCATTCCCTTTCTCCTAAGGGTTATTCCTCCATAAACCACAAGGGCATAAATCTCTGTCTTGGGTTCTCCTTTTTAGGAACCCAACTGAAGACAGTGCTGGAAAGCATGATGAAACCATACCTGACACCTGCCCTGTCTCTGTTTTTCCAGTTGTGTGCACCGATGCATTTTCTTGTGTCTGAAGGCAGGCCAAGTAAGCTTTCTCTGCTGCTTGTGGCCTGAAGCTTCCTAAGGAAGAACATCGAAGTTAATGGGCTTTGATTGGGAAATCTGAATCAGAAATAGTACACAGAATGGGCTAGGTAGAAAGGACAGGATTTGATATTTAGTTTAATACAAAACAAAGAGATCTTGCACTCCATGCGGGACAAATGGTGTTTCTGGGGTAAATATTGTTGAGGGATTGCTAAATATGTTTCCAGAGGTCTTACTTGCATATACTTCTTAAGAATTCTAGGCCGGGCGTGGTGGCTCACGACTATAATCCCAGCACTTTGGAAGGCCAAGGTGAGAGAACTGCCTGAACCCTCACAGGTTTGAGTCCAGCCTGGTCAACTTGGCAAGACCTCATCTCTACAATAAATCAAAAAATTAGCCAGGCATGGTGGTGTTCACTTGTAGTTCCAGCTACTTGAAAGGCTGAGGCAGAAGAATCACCTGAGCCCAGCAGGTCGAGGCTGCAGTGGCCATGAGCATGCCATTGCTCTCCAGCCTGGGCGACAGATTGAGATTCCAACTAAAAAAAAAAAAGAATTCTAGAAAGTTGGCCAGGTGCGGTGACTCAAGCTGTAATCCTAGCACTTTGGGTAACTAAGGAGAGAGGATTGCCTGAGCCCATAGGTTCAAGACCAGCCTGGGCAACATAGTGAGACCTCGTCTCTACAATAAATAAAAAAATTAGATGGGCGTGGTAGTGCATGACTTTAGTTCTGGCTACTTGGAAGACTGAAGTGGAAGGATCACTGGAGTCCAGCATGTCGATGCTGGGGTGGCCGTGAGCGTGCCACTGCACTCTAGCCTGGACAACAGAGTAAGACTCCAACTCAAAAAAAAGAATTCCAAGCCGGGCTCGGTGGCTCAGCCTGTAATCCCGCGCCTTTGGGAGGCTGAGGTGAGTGGATTGCCTGAGCCCGCGAGTTCAAGACCCGCCTGAGCAGTGAGACCTCATCTCTACAATAAATCAAAAAATCAGCCGGGCGTGGTAGCGCATGCCTGTAATT
>NW_007248083.1:134687-135495 GCF_000164805.1 Carlito syrichta | reverse complement strand
TGCCTGACCCCATGAGTTTGAGACCAGCCCAGGCAACTTGGCAAGACCTCGTCTCTACAGTAAATAAATACATAAATAAATAGATAATTAAATAAATAAGTAAATATGGGTATGGTAGTGCGCGCCTGTAGTTCCGGCTACTTGGAAGGCTGAACAACTTGGCAAGACCTCGTCTCTACAACCAATCAATCAATTCGGGTGTGACAGTGCATGCCTGTAGTTCCAGCTACTTGTAAGGCTGAGGCAGAAGGACCGCCGGAGCCCAGCAGGTCAAGGCTGCGTTGGCTGGGAGCGGCCACTGCACTCCAGTCTGGGCGACAGAGTGAGACTCCAACTCAAAAAAAAAAAAAAAAGAAAAAAGAATTCCAGAAAGTTAAGCAAAGTTATATCCATTAGTGAAACTTACAGACCATTGAGAGAAATAGGGGGAGAGGCAGAATTGTTGAATTAAATGACCAAATACAGTTACCATCTCACATTATAATGGAGAAACGACTTAATCCCTAAAGGGATTATGTGAAATACAAAAGTCTAAGAATTGACCTTGAATTTAGGAAGTCACAAGACTCATGGTAATATGTGGGCCTGTGCTGACCAACACAGTAACCATGCAGGTGAACGAGCACTTAAAATGTGACCAGATTATAATAGATTAGCTATAATATCATTAAAATTAGTCTTTTTAACAAACAACCCCATTATAAAATGGGCAAAAGATATGAACAGACACTTCACAAAGGAAGACATTCGAGCGGCCAACAGACACATGAAGAAATGTTCAACCTCACTAATCATCAGGGAGATGCAA
>NW_007248083.1:130702-134667 GCF_000164805.1 Carlito syrichta | reverse complement strand
GGTCATAAAGAGAGAAGATAGACAAGTGGGGACCTTATTAAAACTGACAAGCTTTCTGCAAGGCCAAAGAAACCATCAAGAGAGCAGGGAGACAGCCTACAGACTGGGGAAAAGTATTTGCCAACACCAGGTCTGACAAAGGCTTAACATCCTGGATCTACAAGGAACTCAAACGTGCTGAAAAGAAAAAAACAAACAACCCCATAATAAAAAGGGCAAAAGATATGAACAGACAGTTCACAAAAGAGGATACCCGAGTAGCCAACAAACACATGAAGAAATGTTCAACCTCACTAAACATCAGGGAGATGCAAATCAAAAACCACACTGAGATACCACCTAACTCCAGTCAGAATGGCAATTATCAACAACTCAAAAAATAACAGCTGCTAGAGAGGGTGTGGCGAAAAGGGAACATTTCTACACTGTTGGTGGGAGTGTAAACTAGTGCAACCTCTGTGGAAAGCAGTGTGGCGATTCCTAAAAGCTCTAAATATCAACCTCCCATATGACCCCGCAATCCCCCTACTGGGAATATACCCTGAAGAACTCAAATGACTCTGTAAAAAAGATACCTGCACACGTATGTTTATCGCAGCATTGTTCACAATAGCAAGAACTTGGAAAAACCATGCTGCCCATCAAAAGAGGACTGGATTAAAAAATTGTGGTACATATACACAATGGAATACTACGCAGCCATAAAAAAGAACAAAATCATGAATTTCACAGCAACCTGGATGGAACTAGAGTCTATAATACTGAGTGACCTCTCACAGAAACAAAGATCCGAGTATCACATGTTCTCACTCATATAATGGACCTTGAACATCCAATGTAACACTATAAGGAAAGGACTGACAGTAGTGGGAAACTATGGGGGGGAGGGAGATGGGATTAACGGTAGCAAATATCTGTCTGGGGACGGGGAAACACCTCTTATCAACAGGGAAACACCTCTTATCA
Source organism: Carlito syrichta (assembly GCF_000164805.1). NCBI lineage: Eukaryota > Metazoa > Chordata > Mammalia > Primates > Tarsiidae > Carlito > Carlito syrichta. Next base: position 133,701 of record NW_007248083.1, on the reverse strand, counting down.
ACAGGGTGCCTATCTATTTGTATACCTAACCCTGAACTGTACCCCACAATATCATAATAAAAAATATTGATTAAAAAAAATTAGTCTTTTTTTTTTACATGTTTTAGCATAGTTACTGGAAATTTTTAAGTTATAACTATAGGTTACATTAAATGGCTATTAAACAGTACTAGTCTGAAAAGTTTAAGGCAGAAGGTTGTGTCACACTAATAACATGGAGTCCCAGTCCCAGAGCAATATACTAAATTTTCCTAAAGAAATGTGTAGCTTGAAGTTATAGCTAACATTAGTATGAAGCTATCACAATTAATAAGAAAACAAAACACCAAACATCTAGGATATTCAATGAAGTTTAAATCACAATATGCTCAACCAAATAATTGTTATTTTTTTCTGCCATAGTTAAACTGGCTGAAATAACATCAATGTATAATGTGACAACATATCAAAAGGCATTTGCCAGCAAACTTATTAGAAAATGCATAGAAGACATTGCTCAAGATGCAAAAGACAGAAACAGTAGAACAAATCACACAATGTAGTAAGGTACTTTATAGCTGAATAAAAATATAGATGTGTTAACTTGTCTCTGTTTATGTTATTTGCTAAACTCTTTTGTGATATAGCTATACCTGAAGAAATGCATTTTGGGGAATTATTATTATCATTATTATTTTTTGAGTTGGAGTCTCACCTATTGCCCAGGCTGGAGTGCAGTGGCACACACGCTCATGGCCACCCCGGCGTTGACCTTCTGGGCACCAGCGATCCTTCTGCCTCAGCCTTCCAAGTAGTTGAAACTACAGGTGTACACTACCATGCCCAGCTAATTTTTTTATTTTTTATTTTACTGTAGAGGCAGGGTCTCACAAAGTTTCCCAGGTTGGTCTCAAACCCACGGGCTCAGGCAATCCACTCGCCTCAGCCACCCAAAGTGCAGGGATTACAGGCTGAGCCACCAAGCCCAGCCATCATTTTGGGGAATTATTAGAAGAAAAGTGTACATACAAGAAATGATATACAAGGTCTGACAATTAAGTTCACAAAGTTGCCACCGTGCACTTATGTTGGCAGCACTGTACTAACAATTCAGTAAGGTTTCATAATCTTGGTATATCAGTGTCTCACAGCTGTGTTCATGTTCACATTTGGTGGTGTCTTGCTGAGTGGCATTCATTACTGTTGCATGTTTTTGTGTATCATTGCGAAAATGTCAGAGTTTGAATTAGAGCAATGAACATTAAATTTCTTATTAAATATGGCAAGAGTGGAAGTGAAATCAGGAACATATTAGTCCAAGTATGTGCAGATAATGCCATGAAGAAAACGCAGTGTACAAGTGGATTAAATGTTTTTCTGAGCAGAGAGAAAGCATCACTGATGAAGAGAGGCCAGGACGGCCAGTAACAAGCAGAACCAATGAAAACATTGTAAAAATTTGTTGAATTGTACATCAAAATCATCAGCTGACTGTGAGAAGAATAGCAGACCAAATATTGTCAGAGAAACAGTTAGGAAAATCCTACCTGAAAATCTTGGCATGAGAAAGGTGTGTATAAAACTGGTCCCAAAGGAGTTCATGCACACGACAATGCACCAGCTCACACAGCCCTGTCTGTGAGGAAGTTTTTAGCCAGTAAAAAGATAACTGTATTAGAACACCCTCCCTACTCACCTGATCTGGTCTCCAATGACTTTTTTCTTTACCTGAAGATAAAGGAGATATTGGAAGGTAGACATTTTGATGACATTCAGGACATCAAGGAAAATACAATGACTGCTCTGATGACCATCCCAGAAAAAGAGTTCCAAAATTGTTTTGATGGGTGGACTAGGCACTGGCTTTGGTGCATAGCTTCCCGAGGGAAGGACTTCGAAGGTGACCATAGTGATATTCAGCAGTAAGGTATGTAGCACTTTTTCTAGGATGAGTTCACTAACTTAATTGTCAGACTGCAAATTCTTACAAATATCTTAGAAAAGAGCTGTGGCCACTTTGGTTACAAAAACAAAAACAAACAAACAAAAAGGATCCTGAAGCAAAATTGCAGGAAAAGCATTCTCTTCTATAACATTTGTTAGGTGTGGTAGTGTACTCATCAAACAATTGTATTTCTCAGGCTTCTTCACAACTATGTTATGGCCAAGTGATTAAATTCTGAACAATTAGATGAAATTATTGAGTGGAACACATAGGAAGTCTCCTTAAAAGGGAAAACAACTGGGCTCGGTGGCTCAAGCTTGTAATCCCAGCACTTTGGGAGGCTAAGGTGAGTGGATTGCCTGAACCCACGGGTTTGAGAACAGCCTGGTCAACCGGACAGACCTCATCTCTACAATAAATCAAAAAATGAGGTGGGCATGGTAGTTCTGGCTACTTAAAAGGCTGAGGCGGAAGGATCACCAGAGCCCAGCAGGTCAACGCTGGGATGGCTGTGAGCACCACTGCACTCCAGCCTGGGTGACAGAGTGAGACACCAACTCAAAAAAAGGCGGGAGGGAATCAGAGATGGGATACAGCCTTTTGACCTTATCCCTTCTTTGTTTTCCTCCTTGGGCCCAGATATAGTGACCAGAGCTCCAGTTACCATCCTGTCACTTTGAAGATAGAAGCCGCAAGAAGGATATGGGAGAAGAAAGATAGAAGGAGCTTATGACACCCTGGAGTCAGCAGACTGGTCCTGATGCTCAATCTTTAGGTTTATAGTATATGTGTTAAAAAAAATTGTTTTAGCCGGGCTCGGTGGCTCAGCCTGTAATCCTGCGCCTTTGGGAGGCTGAGGTGAGTGGATTGCCTGAGCCCGCGGGTTCGAGACCTGCCTGGGCAGCGAGACCTCATCTCTACAAGAAATCAAAAAATCAGCTGGGCGTGGTGGCGCATGCCTGTAATTCCAGCTCCTTGGAAGGCTGAGTCGGAAGGATCGCCGGAGCCCAGCAGGTCGAGGCTGCGGTGGCCGGGAGCGGCCACTGTACTCCAGTCTGGGCGACAGAGTGAGACT
>NW_007248083.1:129110-130604 GCF_000164805.1 Carlito syrichta | reverse complement strand
GCAGCCTCGACCTGCTGGGCTCCAGTGATCCTTCCGCCTCAGCTTTCCAAGTAGCAGGAACTACAGGCGCGCTACCACGCCTGGCTAATTTTTTATTTATTGCAGAGATGACGTTACGCCAAGTTGCCCGGGTTGGTCTTGAACCCATGGGCTCAGACAATCTACTTGCCTCGGCCTCCCAAACTGCTGGGATAACAGGCTGAGTCTCTGAGTCTGGCCTATTTCCACAGTTTTCTTAAAAACTGTTCAAAGTGTGTGACCAAAAATATTTAAAGATCCCTGTCCAAGAGATCTTTATGAGTGAGGATAGAGCTCCCATGATCAGTGGGGAGGAATAGATGAAGCAAAGGTGAAAATAAACCAGGCCATATGGGAATAAGGAAGAGTTTAGGGAGGAGGATAAATCTCTTTTAGAACTGCACCAAACTCTACTAAGGGAGTAATCAAACCTGACCATCAAGGGACTCTCATGTGGGCTTACATTCCTTTAACTTTCTTGATAAAACAAAACTCCTTTATAATCAGCCTTGGCTACCGCTCTATTTTTCTTTCCTACTACTCCCCTCCTTTCTTTGCTCTACCATGTCTTTTGAAGAGTTACTCAAACATTACTTTTTTATCAAAGGAATAAAGTCAAGTAGTAGAATTAGAGAGATAAAAGTAGATGGGCAGCATTAAAGTCATTAAGTTACAGCTTATGAGCAAGACCAGGTAGTCATATTATTGCCTGATGGTTAAGTTTTGATTGTGAAAGGTTGTAAAGCTCTCATCTGAATCGAGCCAAATATTCATAAAGACAAATAGAAGAACCCATGTGTTTTACAGCATTGTGCTGCTAACTTCAATAGCAGTCTCATGGCTATTGAACTTGCTTTCAATATCACAAAGAATGAATTTTTGCACTTTTATCTCTCTATTCCTTGCCTGTGAACTTCATAAATAGCATATGTATTTCAGTTTTTGAACCAGAATATTTAAGTTGAAGCTTCACTTCTTCACTTCCAAAAAACACCTAAATTTTTCCAAAAGCAAATTCTCCAAATAGACCGAATGTAAGGCTTGTTTGAGCACCTTATAAAAATCTTACCAAAATCTTTGCCATGTTTATTTACCCAGCAAATATAATATCAAGATCTTAAAAGTTCAAACTTTTGCCTTCATAAAGAAAACATAAACCTCATAATTATATATTTAGATATATACACACACACATAAATCATGTCACAAAATACTTTATTTAAGGAAATTGAGCTGCAAGAGTTATATAATTTAAGTTTCTACAATGGATACGTGGGTCAAGATTTCAGAGTTCCAGACTTAGCTGCCATGAAACATTGGTTTTGTTTCCTTTTAATATGAAGGATTTATATTTATGCCCAAATCATGATCTGATTGATATTCCTCAGAATAATTAATTATATGTAAACAACATTTTTCAAGTTAATAATCATATCTGACCACTTCCTAAAATTCTTTTTTTTTTTTTTTTTTTTT
>NW_007248083.1:103847-129090 GCF_000164805.1 Carlito syrichta | reverse complement strand
ATTCTGTCGCCCAGACTGGAGTGCAGTGGCCGCTCCCGGCCACCCCAGCCTCGCCCTGCTGGGCTCCAGCGATCCTTCCCCCTCAGCCTTCCGCGTAGCCAGAATTACAGGCACGCGCTACCACGCCCGGCTAATTTTTTTATTTATTTATTGTAGAGATGAGGTCTCACTGCCCAGGCGGGTCTCGAACCTGCGGGCTCAGGCAATCCACTCACCTCAGCCTTCCAAAGGCACGGGATTACAGGCTGAGCCACCGAGCCCGGCTGGTCAATCTTACATAAACCCTATGTCTGCTGTTCAGCAGAAAGAGTAAAATAAATCCTGGAGGGACCACCAGAATGTCTACTACCAAAGGAAATAAAGCAATATTTCTGAAGCACACTATTGACATGCCCTAATATCATGTCCAGTCATATAAAACCATGAAAATATATGGTTCCTGGACTGAAAGAACTCACAGATTAGATTGCACAAAATTTACTTATAAGGAAATTGCAATCTAAGAGAGGAGATATTTAAGTGATCAAAAAACACAGTGGTGTGTGATAAGTATTGTGAATAACTGAAACATAGTCTTGGAATTACATAGGACTCAGATTCAAGCTCTGCTACACAGCAGTTGTGAGGCCTTAAACACATTTCCTCCACAATAAAATGGGAATCATGGCACTTTCTCATTCAGTTTAGCTACAAGTATATAAAACCCAATGAAAACTGTAATAGCCATACAAACATCAGTTACCTCACATTAGAGAATACCAGAGTTTATTAATTCAGGCAATTGGTGACATCGTTAAGGACTAAGTGTCCTCTTTGTGTTGGGTTTTGTCCTCAGTGTTACCCCTTCACTTTGCTGGATAGCTTCAGGGGATCCAACTATCTCCTCATATAGCCATGTCAGTATGCCCCCAAAGGGAAGTTCCACATCTCTTTTTAACAGCAACAAAGTTCTTTGTCAGAAGCCACTTTTTGCTCTTCTCTTGTCTACCCACACTTACACCAGGAAACTTCCTTTTATTTGGTCAGAGTTACATCATGTGCCCATGTCTTAACCTCCAGCTGGTAAAGCTAATAATGTCATGATTGGCTCAGACTAATCAACATTTATCCTCTTGAAATGTGCAGGGAAGAGGCTTTTTTTCCAGGACATGTGGGTACACAGAGAAAAAGCAGTTGAACAAAACCTGGAAGGAAATTCAAAAAGGAAAAACTTACGCTGGGTAAGATGGGGGGGGGACATGGATCAGATGAATTTAGGAAGGCAACAAAAATACCTCCTAAACCATCCTCAACAGTTAGTGTATTAAAGGAGCTTAACCCAGTGTATAGTGTATGCAAGAGCTCAATAAATGGTTATTAATATTATCTCAAAAAGATTTGATGTGATCAGAAAAGCTTCCCAAAAGATAAGTCACTTGGAGTATTGAAAGCAGGGGCAATATAAAATCATCCAGTTGAGAAATGATAAGGAAAGAAACCAGAAGTCGTGAGGATACTGAGGATGGACAATGTGGAAGATGCTAAGAACTTGACTTCTGGTTTGACATAAAGTATGGAAGAGGAGTCTAGAAAGAACTAGAGCTTTCTGACATGAGGTAACCAACATTAGTGGATGACAGTGTCATTAGTTAAGACAGAAATACAAAAGAAGCATCTGCCTTGATTGCAGAGGCAAAAGTATGAGTTTAGGGATGGAAGTGACGAGTTTGAGATGTCTGCAGAAAATTCTAGTGCGGATTTAATGTAGTGCGTACTTGGAACTAAGCCTAATCATTTACAAGTATACTCTTATGTCATCTTTTCTGTTTTTCTTTCTTCCTTTCTTCCTTTCTTTCTTTTTTTTTTTTTTTTTTTTGTCTGAGTCTCACACTCTGTCACCTAGGCTAGAATGCAGTAGCACACATTGACCTGCTAAGCTCAGGTGATCCTTCCACCTCAGCCTTCCAAGTAGCTGGAACCACAGGTATGCCCCACCATACCTGGCTGATTTTTTTTATTTATTGTAAAGACGAGGTCTCACCATGTTGCTCAATCTGGTCTCAAACCCTTGGGCTCAGGCAATCCTCTTGCCTCTACCTCTCAAGGTGCTGAGATTACAGGCGTGAGCCACCTCACCCGGCTCATGCAATCTTTTATTTTCTTTTTATTGAGTTGGCATCTCACTCTGTTGCCCAGGCTGGAGTACTGTGGCACACTCACGGCCACCCCAGTGTCAAACCTTCTGAACTCCAGTGATCCTTCTGCCTCAGCCTTCCAAGGAGCCAGAACTACAGGCACGTGCTACCATGCCCAGCTAATTTTTTTAAATTTTTATTGTAGAGATAAGGTCTCGCCAAGTTGCCAGGGCTAGTCTCGAACCCGCGGGCTCAGACAATCCTCTCGCCTTAACTTCCCAAAGTGCTGGAATTACAGGCTAAGCCACTGAACCCAGCCTATGTAATCTTTTCAATGTTGCTTGGAGATAGTTGCCCAGAAATCTCAGTCTGTAATTTTGAGAACAAATTTGAAATCCATTCACTGGCACATCATCGATACTTAATTACATTATTGGCAGCAACATACTCAAACAGGAAAGTCACATTGTGTATGTTAACTCAGGAGTGTTTTTAGTAGGTTGGTGCAAAAGTAATTTGTGGTTTTGAACCAAGAACTTTAAATCATTGTAACTAGGCTCAAACATATCTTTTTAAAACCAAAATAGGAACCATTACAATCAACACATTTTTGCCAATGAGACATAAGTTTGTACATTCCTGTAGTGTAAAAATCCATGCTTTGGGATTCAACAAACTCTTGAAAAGCATTTTCTGTATCCTGTTGGTTGTGGAAGCATTTTCCCTTACAAAAAGTTGTTGAGATGCTTACAGAAGCGATAGTCAGTTGGTGAGAGGTCAGGTGAATACGGCAGATGAAGCAAAGTTTTGTAGCCCAATTTGTTCAACTTCTGAAGCATTTGTTGTGCGATGCGGTCAGTCATGGTCATGGAGAAGAACTGGGCCCTTTCTGTTGACCAATGCTGGCTGTAGGCGTTGCAGTTTGGGGTGCCTCTCATCAATTTGCTGAGCATACTTCTCAGATGTCGTGGTTTTACTGGAATTCAGAAAGCTGTAGTGGATCAGACCAGCAACAGACCACCAAACAGTGACCATGACCTTTTCTTGATGCAAGAAGAAATGCATTGGAGCTTCTTCTTGGTCAAACAACTGAGCCGGTCATCGCTGCTTTTCACATAAAGTCCACTTTTCATCACACCATACCTGTCAATCCAGTCAAGAAATGGTTTATTGTTGTTGCATAGAATAAGAGAAGATGGCATTTCAAAACGATGATTTGTTTTGACCTTTGGTCAGCTCGTGAGGCACCCACTTATCAAACTTTTTCACCTTTCCAATTTGTTTCAAATGCCAAATGATCATAGATTAGTTGATGTTGAGTTATTTGGCAACTTCTCGTGTAGTTCTAAGAGAATCTGCTTCGATGATTGCTCTCAATTGGTCATTGTCAACTTCCAATGGCCAGCCACTACGCTTCTCATCTTCAAAGCGCTCATCTCCTTTGCAAAACTTCTTGAACCACCACCGGACTACACATTCGTTAGCAGTTCCTGGGCCAAATGTGTTGTTGATATTGCAGTTATATCCACTGCTTTATGACTATTTTGAGTTTGATAAGAAAATCATTCGAATTTGCTTTTTTGTCTAACATCATTTTCATAGTCAAAAATAAATATAAAATAAACAAGTAATAAGTCATTAGCAAAAAATCATAAAGCAAGAAATGCACTTTAAAATTATGTGTAACATAACCCCTTTTATTAAGAATGAATTCCAATATCAAATGGCAAATTTCAACTTGCAAAAACTGCAATTACGTTTGCACCAACCTAATAACTACTTCTCATAATTCTGTAATTAGAATCAGGCCTGCACACTCATTAACTATTTCTCATCATATGTACACTTGAGATCCTGACAATCAAATGCTTGAAATTGAGTGCAATTGACTGATGAAATACCAGATTCAAATACCTATAAAAAAAGCTTTCTGTTGATAATTATATATATATTTATCAACATTTCTCAGTGCTTTACAAGTTACAAAGAGTTTTCATAGACATTGTCACACTTCATTCTCAAGGAAACATTGACAGTTAGACATGATTATTTAAATGAAGATTTTATTTTGAGATAATTGTAGATTCACAGGTAGTTGTAAGAAATAATGCAGAGAGACTCTCTTCTTCTCCCATTTGACAGATAACCTCATCTCTTGTGTAACACCTGCCATGCGCCTGAGACACCATGGCAAATGTGAAGGCCAAAGTGAATGGATTTGGCCATATTGGGTGCCTGGTCACCAGGGCTGCTTTAAACTATGGCAAAGTGTATATTGTCACCATCAATGACCCCTTCATTGACCTCAACTACATGGTCTATGTGCTCCAGTACAACTCCACCTACGGCAAGTTCCTTAGCACCATCAAGGCAGAGAACAGGAAGCTGTCATCAGTGGTCCTACCATCATCTTCCAAAAGGAAAGTCCCACCAAAATCAAATGGGGTGATGCAGGTGCTGATTATGTAGTGGAGTCCACCAGCGTCTTCACTACCTTGGAGAAGGCTGGGGTCACTTACAGGGGGATCTAAAAGGGTCATCAACTCTACCCCCTCTGCTGACACCCCCATATTTGTGAAAGGAGGGAACCACAAGAAGTACCAGAACAACCTCACAATTGTCAGCAACACCTGCACCACCAACTGCTTAGTCCTACTGACCAAGGTCATCTATGACAGCTTTGGCATCATGGAGGGATTCATGACCACCGTCTACAACATCACTGCCATCCAGAATGGCCGTGAATGGCCCCTCAGGGAAGCTGTGCTGAGAAGGCTGTGGGGCCATGGGCAAGGTCATCCCCATGCTGAACGGGAAGCTCACGGTCATGGCCTTCTGTGTCCCCACCGCCAACGTATCTGACATTAGCCTGAACTGCCATCTGGAGAAACCTGCCAAACATAATGACATCAAGAAGGTGATAAAGCAGGCATCCGAGGGGCTCTTCAAGAGCATCCTGGGCTAGACTCAGCACCAGGTTGTGACCTCTGACTTTTATAGTGACACTCACTCTTCCACTTTCAATGTTGGGTCTGGCATTTCCCTCAGCAACAAATTTGTCAAGCTCATCTCTTGACATGACAACGAATTTGGCTACAGCAACAGGGTGTTGGACGTCATGGTCCACATGCCCTCCAAAGAGTAAGAGTCCCTTGGCCACTAGCCACAGCAAGAGCACAAGAGGAAGAGAGAAACCCTCAGCTGCTGGGGAGTCACCCCAGTTCCCAACCATATTGAGAATCTCCCCTCCTCACAGTGTTCATGCCTGAAGAATGAGGGGGAAGGCTAGGGAGCCCCACTTCCTTCTTTGTGTACCGTCAATGAAGTCCCCTGTACCCCATCAAAAAAAAAGAAAGAATGCAGAGAGATTCCATGTACCCCATATTTTAATTGGATTGTTTGCTTTGTAGTTGAGTTCTCCGAGTTCTTTACACATTCTAAATAGTAGTCCTTTTTCAGATATCTGATTTGCAAATATTTTCTCTCATTCTGTGGCTTGTCTTTCAGCCTCCTTAACATGATCTTTCACAGAGTAAACTTTTAAATTATGAAACCCAATCTATTGTTTTTTTTTTCTTTTGTGAATGTGCTTTTGTTCTCAAGATTATAAACTCTTTCCCTAAAGCTAAATCACAAGATTTCCCCTCTGATGTTAATTTTTCTAAAACTCTTGTCGTTGTACTTTCTGTGTCCATTTTGGCCTGTGATCCATTTTGAGTTAATTTTTGTATTTACTATGAGGTTTTGGTCAAGTTGTTGTTGTTTTGCATGTGGAAATCCAAAATCCAAATGATCAAGCACCATTTGATGAAAGGCTATCTTTGCTCCATTGAATTATTTCTGTACATCTGTAAAAAATTATTTGGGCATATTTACGTAGACCTATTTCTGGGCTTTCTCTCTGTTCCATTGATCTATGTGTCCTTCTGCCAGTACCACAGTCTTGATTAATGTAGCTTGAAATCAGATAGATTGATTTCTCCATCTTTATTATTTTATTTAAAAAATATTTTAACTATTTAAATTTTTCTTTTTCATGTAAGTTTTATTTTATTATTAATATTATTATTATTTTAATCTGGGATCACACTCTGTCACCCAGGCTGGAGTGTAATGGCACACTTACCACTAGTGCAGCATTGATCTGCAGGGCTCAGGAGATCCTTCTGCCTGAGCCTTCCAAGTAGCTGTAACTACAGATTTGTCCCACCGTGTCTGGTTAATTCTTTGATTTGTTGTAAAGACAAGGCCTTGCCAAGTTGCCCAGGCTGGTCTTGAACCCCTGGATGCAGGCAATCTTCTTACCTCTACCTCCCAAAGTGCTAGGATTACAGGTGGGAGCTACTGCACCCAGTCCTTTTCATATAAATTTTAGAATGCACTTTTCTATTATAATGCTTTTTATATCTGCAAAAATATCGCTAATATTTTGATAGAAAGTGCACTAAACTTATGTACTTTAGGGGGAATTTCCATCTTTACTATTTTTTTTTTTTTTTTTGAGTTGGAGTCTCACTCTGTCGCCCAGACTGGAGTGCAGTGGCTGCTCCTGGCCACCACAGCCTCGACCTGCTGAGCTCCGGCGATCCTTCCGCCTCAGCCTTCCCAGTAGCAGGAATTACAGGCATGCGCTACCACGCCCGGCTGATTTTTTGATTTTTATTGTAGAGATGAGGTCTCGCTGCCCAGGCGGGTCTCGAACATGCGGGCTCAGGCAATCCACTCACCTCAGCCTCCCAAAGGCGCGGGATTACAGGCTGAGCCACCGAGCCCGGCTCATCTTTACTATTTTGAGTATTACAATCTATGGATATGGTAGGTCTCTCCATTTAAGATTTTCCTTGATTTCTTTCATCGTGTTGTCTGGTTCTTAGCACACAAGTTCTAAATATATTTTTATTAAATTTACACCCAAGTATTTTATTTTTTGAGCTATGTAAATGGTATTTCTTTTTGATTATAGTGTCCTTATATTCATTACTAGTATAGAAACACAATTGATGTTTGCTGCCTTGTAGTCTGTGACATTGCTGAACCTATTTATTATTTCTTTCTTTTTTTTTAGTTGGAGTCTCACTCTGTCGCCCAGGCTGGAGTGCAGTGGCATGCTCACGGTCACTACAGCCTCGACCTGCTGGGCTCAGGCGATCTTTCCACCTCAGCCTTCCAAGTAGTTGGAATCACAGGCATGTACCACCACACCCAGCTATTTCTTTGACTTATTGTGGAAATGAGATCTCCCCAAGTTGCCAAGGCTGGTCTCAAACCCATGGGCTCAGGTGATCCTCTCACCTCGTCCTCCCAAAGTGTTGGGATCATAGGTATGAGCCACCAAGCCCAACCTCCAGTCTATTATTTCTATATTTTTTTATAGACTGTCATCTACAGATAAGGACAGTTTTTCCTTTTCCTTTCTGATCTGTAGGCCTTTTATTTCTCTTTTTGCCTTTTTTCACTGGTTAGAAATCCAGCACTATGTTGAATAAGAATGTTGACAGTAGACGTCTTGCCTTGCTTTCCATCTTAGAAGGAAATCATTTAGGCTTTGATCGTTAAGTATAATGCTAACTGCACATTTTTTGTAGATGCTTTTTGTCAAGTTTAGTACATAATCCTCTATTACTACTTTTGAGAGTACTTTTTTTATCATGGGTGAATGTTGTCTTTTGTCAAATGCTTTTCTATGTGAATTAATGTAATTATATGATATTTCTCCTGTGGCCTGCTAATATGATGGATTACATTGACTGATTACTTTTTTTTTTAGATTGAGCCACCTTGCATCCATACCATAAATCCTACCTGGTCATAGTATATAACTCCTACCATGTTGTTGATTTCTATTTGGTAATACTTTATTAAGGATTTTTGCATCTATATTCATCGGGATATTAACCTTTAGCTTTCTCTCTTTTTACTGTCTTTGTCTGGTTTTGGTATCAAGACAATACCAACTTTAGCAAATGAATTGGGAAGTGACCTCTTTTCTATTTTCTGGAAGATAGTGGATAGAATTGGTGTTAATTTCTTAAATGCTGGGCTCGGTGGCTCAGCCTGTAATCCCGCGCCTTTGGAAGGCTGGGGTGAGTGGATTGCCTGAGCCCGCGGGTTTGAGACCCGCCTGGGCAGGCGAGACCTCATCTCTACAATAAATAAATTTTAAAAAATCAGCCGGGCATGGTAGCGCACACCTGTAATTCCGGCTACTTGGAAGGCTGAGGTGGAAGGATCACCAGAGCCCAGCAGGGCGAGGCTGCGGTGGCCGAGAGCGGTCACTGCACTCCAGTCTGGGAGACAGAGTGAGACGCCAACTCAAAAAAAAAAAAAAAAAAAAAAAGAAACATCAGGCCTAAAACTTTCTTTTTTAAGGTTTTAAAATGACAAATTCAATTTGCTAATAGATACAAACCTATTCACATTATCTATTTCTTATTTAGTGAGTTATGATAATTTATGTTTTTCAAAGAATTGACCCTTTTCATCTACATTGTAAAATTATGTGTGTAGAGTTCCAATATTCTTTGGTGTCTGCTGAGTCTGTGGTGGCAACCCCAATTCATTTTCAATGTTGATAATTTGTGCCTTCCCTCCTTTCTTTGTCAATCTTGCTAGGGTTTTGTTAACGTTAACAATCTTTTCAAAGAAATTGCCCTTTGTTTATTGCTTTTCTCTATGTTTTTTTGTTTTGTTTTGTTTTCAATGTCATTGATTTCTGCTCATATCTTTATTACTTCATTTTTTCAGTTTGCTCTGGGCTTGTTTCTCTTTTCCAAGTGGGAGTTTAGATTATTAATGGACATTTTTCCTTTTTTTTCTAATGTATGTATTTGGTATCAGAAATTTAGTACCTCATTACTGCTTTAACTGTGTCTTACAATTTTAACTTGTTGTATTTTTACTTTTATTTAACTCAGTGTGTTATTTGATTTCTCTTGAGATTTCTTTGATCCCATATAATTTAGACAAATGTCATTTAGTTTTTAAGTGTTTGGAGACTTCTCTGTTATCTTTCTGTTATTGATTTCTAGGTTGATTTTATTGTAGTCTCAAAACATACTTTGTATGATTTCAAATCTTTTAAATTTGATGAGGTTTATTTCATAGCCCAGGACATAATCTGTCTTGGAATGTGTTCCATGAGTAGTTCAAAAGAATCTATATTCTGCTGCTGTTGGGTGAAGTGGTCTATAAATGTCTATTAGATTCTGTTGGTTAATGGTGTTACTGTGTTTTTTTCTATCTTTGCTGATTTTTCTATAGTTGTTCTATCAATTAGTAAGACAGATGTGTTGAAGCCTCTAACTATAATTATTGAATTGTTTGTTTCTCCTTTTCGTTCTGTCCATTTTGTTTCACATATTTTGCAGATCTGTTATTTGGTGCATATATATTTAAGATGTTATATCTTCTTGGTGAATTGACACTATGGAATTATATAATGTCCTCCTCTACCTTTGGTAAATTGTTTTCCACTGAAATGCATTTTGTCAAATGTTAATATAACCATCCCTGCTTTTCTTTGATAAATATTTGCAATATATATATATATACATATATATATATAAGTATTTTAATTTTAACCTGCCTAAAAATAATTATATTTGAAATAAGTTTATTACAGTCAGCATCTAGTTTGGTCCTGATTTTAAAACACTTTTCCAATCTTTGTCTATTAATTGGTATATTTAAACTATTTATATTCAATGTAATTATTAATATGTTAGTGCTTAAGTCTACTTTTGTTTTCCTTTTGTTTCTTCTGTTTACATAGTTGTTTTTGTTTCTCTGTTTACATTGTTGTCCCTTATGCAAACTTTTTTTAGAAATTCCATTTTGGTCTATAGTATTTTGAGTGCATTTCCTTGCATAGCTTTATTTGTGGTTTTACATGATTTGTAAATAACTTATTACAGTCTCCTGTGTCTTTTTATTTTTTTAATCAAAGTCTCACTCTGGATGGAGAGCAGTAGCATGATCACGGCTCATCACAACCTTGACCTCCTGGGGTCAGGTGATCCTCCCACTTAACATCCCAGGTAACTGGGACTACAGGTGCATACCACCATGCCCAGCTAATTTTTTGTAGAGGCGAGTTCTTTCTATGTTGCCCAGGCTGGTCTCAAACTCCTGGGTTCAAGCAATCCTCCCACCTTGGCCTCCCAAAGTGCTGGGATTATAGGCATAAGCCACCAAACCCATCCTGGTGTCATTATTTTATCAGGTTGAGTGTTGTATAGAAATATCACCTGTCTTTTCATTCTCTACCCTCCTCCATTTATAATGTAATTTGCTTAAATATTTCCTCTCTATATATTTAGAGCCACATCAGAGAGTGTTATACAATAAAACAGGATTTAGAAGAACAGAAGAAGAAAAATGTTTTGTATTCACCCATATTTTTACTCTTTCCATTGTACTTTCTTCTTGTCTGACTTCTAAGATTTCTTCTGTTATCATTCCCTTTCTGTTTAAAGAACACTTTTAGAGTAGGTCTATGGCAATTAATTCTCTTAACTGTCCTTAATATGAGAATGTTGAGTTCCTTTTTGTTTTTTATAAAGAATGTTTTTATATAATATAGGGTTCTGGGTTTAGCCTTTTTCTTTTCTTTTTTTTTTTTTTGAGTTAGAGTCTCACTCTGTCGCCCAGACTGGAGTGCAGTGGCCGCTCCCAGTCACTGCAGCCTCGACCTGCTAGGCTCCAGCGATCCTTCCACCTCAACCTTCCAAGTAGCCGGAATTACAGGCACCTGCTACCATGCCCGGCGGATTTTTTGATTTATTGTAGAGATGAGGTCTTGAACCCACGGGTCTCGAACCCACGGGTCACCTCAGCCTCCCAAAGGCACAGGATTACAGGCTGAGCCACCGAACCTGGCGCCTTTTTCTTTATATGTCTAAAAATATTGTACCTCTTCCTTCTGATCACCATAGTTTTGGAAGAGAAATCCGCTGTTATTCTAATTTTTTTTTCCTTCTGTAGGTAAGATGCTGTTTCTCTCTGGCTGCTTCATTTTATCTTTAGTTTTAGATTTGTCGATGTTTTTGTTGTTTGTTAAGATCTCACTCTTGCTCAGTCTAACCACAACTCCACCTCCGGGGCTCAGGCAATTCTACCTCAGCCTCTTGGGTAGCTGGAATTACAAATAGATGCCACCACACCTGGCTAATTTTTTCTTTAGTTTTCAAATTTTTAATTATAATGTGTCTTGATATCAGTTTCTTTGACTTTGTTTTCTTTAGGCTTTGTTCAGTTTTTGAATGTATTGACTTATGGCATTGCCAGATTTGAGCAGTTTTCAGCCACTATTTCTTCCAGTGTGTTTTCAGTTCCGCCCCCTTACTCTTCTTTCAGGACTTTGCTCTGGTTTTTGTTTGTTTGGTTTTGCTATTTTTCTTTGTTCAAATTGGTCAATTTCTATTTTTCTGTTTTCCAGTTCACCAATTCTTTCCTCTGTCCTCTCTAATCTATTGTTGATTTCATTCTTTGAGCTTTTTATTTGTTATTATATTTTCTAGTTAAAAATTTTCATTTCTTTCTTTTTCTAAATCTTCTATTTCTTTGCAGAGGATTTTTAATTTTGTTTCTAACATGTTCCTCATTGCTTTTTCAGACATTTTTTATCATGACTGCTTGAAAATTTGAGGCAGTAGGCTCAGCCTGGGGTAATCCCAGCATGTTGGGAGACCAAAGTGAGTGAATTATCTGAGCCCACAGGGTTCAAGACCAGCCCGGGCAACTTGGCAAGACCTCATCTCTACAATAAATCAAAAATTAGCCAGGCATGGTTGCACGTGCCTGTAGTTCCCGCTACTTGGAAGACTGAGTCAGAAGGATGGCCAGAGCCTAGCAGGTCGATGCTGGGGTGGCCATGAGTGTGAACTGCCCTTCAGCCTGGGTGACAGAGTGAGACTCCAACTCAAAAAGAAAAAATTGGGAGCAGATAGGCCTAACATTTCTGTTATCTTGGTGTTTTACTTATTGGTTATCTTTTTTCAGTGTGAGAAGTTCCTGGTTTGTGATGTGGTGAGTCATTCCACTGAGACCTGGACATTTTTGTATCATAAGATTCAAGATCTTACTAAAAACTTGTGTTTTAATTTTTGACAATGCTCCAGTGGGTGGGAGGCACCAACTTGCTACACCAGGTGGAGGTACAAGTCCAGGTTCCCCACTAGACCTCCAATGACACTTGAGTGGTGGGGGTAAGGGGAAGCTCCTCATTATTGCTGGGTGCAGGTTAGAGTTCCAGCTCCCCCTGTGGCCTCCACTGACATGCTGGTGCAGGGAGCCTAATTACTCCAAAGGAATAGTGAAAGTCCTGAATTTCTACTAGGCCTCCTCTCATATCACTACAGCGAGGAGGGTAGGAACATCTTGTTATTACTGGATAGGTATTGAATTTCATGCTGTCCACATGGTCTCCACTAATACCATGGAAGCAATGGATAGCTGGGTGGGGATCTCATTGCTGGCCAACAGGGATGAGAATCCTGGTTTCCTACTTGGCCTATTCTGATACCACCCTGGTAGAAGTGTGAGGGTTCCTCATTCCAGCCTCACGAGGGTGAAAAGCTAGGCTCCCTATTTATCCTTTGCTGGCACAGATGGGGTGGGGCCACAGTATTTCATGTGTTTTGCTGGAGAAGTTAATGTCTAAAATTGTTCTGTCTTGCTAGATTGCCTCTTTCCTAGTCTTTTGGCTAAAGAGAGGAGGTTTTTGTTGGGGCTTTTCATTTTATTTTCTCTTACCCATGGGTGTTTACAGGATGGTGGCTTCTTCAGCTTCAAGTCTGGTATGTACAAAATGAAAACGAAGCTCACAGAAATCACTGCCATGTGATTTTCCTAGACCAGAGGTGCCAAACTAGCCTGCCTTTACCTTTTCACCTTTCATAGTCTTATTGTGTTTGTCTGATACATTATGTCTGAGATTTGTAGCTGTACTTATGAAGTGGAATACGGAAGAGTGTGTCTATACCATCTTCCTGAAAATAGAAGTCTGGCACGATTTTCAGAAATAAATAGGACTCAGAAATGTTGAATAAATTGTTCAGGGTCATTTAGTTAGAAGGTAGAAAATTAGCAAAAGGATTAAGAATAAGTGCTCTAGAATGAAAAGACCTGAATTCAGTTCCTAGAAAGATCACTCACTCTAAATATTAGTATTTTCTTTCTTGGCCACAGGCCTCTTTAAGAATCTGATAAAAGCTAAAATTCTCTCTTTGGAAATACATGCAAAATTTTGCACATCACTTGGGTCAATTCCATGAGTTCTAAGTTAGGATCTTCTATTTTAGAAAACAAAAACACAACAAAACAAAAAAACACGCTGTAGGCCTATATGTACAGAAGATAGACGCCACAATTATGAGGATACCGCAGAAAAATCACATTTGGAATGACTGTTTGCTGATTCAAGAGTGGCTCTCAGAATCAAGAAGCTTCAAGGCCATGTATGAAAAGAAGACAACCCTGGGGGCATCAAGGGAGTGCCAAGAGCAGGCTTAAACTAGAACACACCCACCCCTAGGACTCCACTGTCCTCCCCCACCTCTACCCTCCACCCCCAGGAATGACTGTCCTAGACATACATCTCCTCTGTGTGTCTAGAAAACATTTGCAAATGAACTCTTTTTGGATAAGAAGCAATTGATATTGCTAGGACCTTGGGAGTGAACTTAAACACACCAGTACACACTGAGCTGGGACAGAGGTGAAAACTTAACATACAGTTTTAGACATGGACGTCAGCAGAAAAGACAGATTAAGAAGGACATGAGGAATACAGGAAAGAACAGTCAGGTAACCAATTTATATTTTGGCTTTTACCAGCAGGGTGGCCTTGGGCAAGTCATTAATGTCTTGAAATATCAATCTCCTCATCTGTAAAATTATAAACATTTTACATATTATAATGATATTATAAACATATCATCAATAGTAATAATTATACATTAATAATTTTTTACATCATGTGGTTTTCATGTGTAGCGAATTGAAAGGAGGTACCTATAGAAACCTAGAAGAAACTTAGTTTATTCTTAGTTAAGTCTTTTTGCTTCAGCATAACCATTAGAAGACATTTAGACATTCTACTGCAGGCCAAGGGGCAGCCTACCTTACCCTCTCAGCAAATCTCCATCAGATGCAAGACAAGAACAGAGCCATAGAACTGCTAATGTCTGACAGGTCTCTTGCAGGAAAAAATCCCTCTGGGCCCAAACTCCCAGGTTAACCTAATACGCCCTTTGTGACCCAGCAGACCCCACCATGCTAAGCTATAGTGTGACCATGTGCTCTTTGAGCTACGGCTAGGCCATGTTTTCTTAAGCTTTGGCTTCCTCTCCTACCTTGGTGAATCATATCTTTCTCTCTCTCTCTAATTTACCTTCTTTTTTTTTTTTTTTTTTGAGTTGGAGTCTCACTCCGTCGCCCAGACTCGAGTATCGACCTGCTGGGCTCCAGCGATCCTTCCACCTCAACCTTCCTAGTGGCTGGAACTACAGGCGTGCACTACCACGCCCAGCTTATTTTTGATTTATTATAGAGATGAGGTCTCGCCAAGTTGCCTGGGCGGGTCTCAAACCCACGGGCTCAGGCAATCCACTCACCTCATCCTCTCAAAGCGCTGGGATTACAGGCTGAGCCACTGAGCCTGGTTTCTAATTTGCCTTCTAAATAAACTATATTCTCTACTCTAACATCTGTGCAATGCACCAGACACTCACTCCCCCAGTGGGCCTGACCTAACATTCTGGAGTCCCTGCTGGGAGAGTATGACCCTAACATTTTTGGAGGCCCCAGCGAGGATGACCCTAACATGAATAAAATCATGTATGCAAAGACTTGTGAACTGGAAAACATGACACCAATATTATTTTTTAGGTCTAGCTAGAGATTGTATTCTTCATTCAGGAGTTGAATTTTATGTACAAAATTATTACTTTTTGTAAGATATTTATGTAAAGGATTTGATATGAAAACCTATAAAAAGATTCTATGGTAAAACTGTGCTCTAGCTTTCTCTACCTAGAGAAAAATGTCTTAAGGAAAATATAGGTGTTCCCCATTTAAAAAAAAAAAAGTAAAATATGTTTCATTGGAGCAGATGGCTGAGATGAAAAAAAAATACAGCATAGTAAAAGGTGTCCATAAAATCAGTCTAATAAAACATTGTGTTGCAAAAATAGTCCATTGTTTTAATTGCCATTCGGGAGTTTTATGTGTGGAGGCAAAATGATTGTGATAAATATCAAAGACAGCCTCTCTGAACTACTTCCTCTGAAGCCTAAAAAACATGACAACATTCTAGTAACCTTTAGGTGAGATATGACTGAGCGAGGAGCAGATGGTTTGATTTTATTATAACTTGGAGATAAGCATTTACCATGGCAATTCTAAACAATAACCAATTAGTCTATTATAGATGTTAGGAAGGACGAAACGCTTTGAAATGCCTGAAGACAGAAGTGGGGCATGCTTTTGCAATGATTTCGCAGGTTAATGATTAATAACCTCTTAAGACTTGTGTAAATGATTATGCAAGAGCACATATCACACTTTGTATTCTTCACCTCCATACACTAAAGCATAAATGTTTTGTTACCAACTATACTTTGCAATCTTCCTTAACAGTCAATCTAAAGTTTCTGCAGTTTGAGAACTGCTGTGAACTGATCGAAGTCCATTTGTCATTGACAAACATCTGGACAAGTGTGGCAAAGGGGATACATGAGAAATGGGTAAAAACTCAAGCTCTCCCCACACCCTTGCTACCAAGTAACATTTCACAATCAAAATGAGTCTCAGATTGAATTATTCCACACGTACACGTTTATTAGCAAACCAGCATTGACCTCTTCTGTAAACCGAATGAAGACTTTACTCTTGTTCCTTTCACATATTGTGACAGTATTTTGCATGAAATCACTACTCCAGGCTGGGCTCGGTGGCTCAGGCTGTAATCCCAGCACTTTGGGAGGCCGAGGCAAGTAGATTGCCTAAGACCGCGGGTTTGAGACCAGCCCGATCACCTTGGTGAGACCTCTTCTCTACAATAAATCAAAAATTAGCCAGGCATTGTAGTGCATGCCTGTAGTTCCTGCTACTTGGAAGACTGAGGCGGAAGGATCACCAGAGCCCTGCAGGTCGACCCTGGATGCTGGGAATGTTATAAGAGTGCCACTGCACTCTGCCTGGGTGACAGAGTGAGATTCCAACTCAAAAAAAAAGAAAAAAGAAATGGGTAAAAACTCAAGCTCTCCCCACATCCTTGCTCCCAAGTAACATTTCACAATCAAAATGAATCTCAGATTAAATTATTCCACACTTCCAAATGTTTATTAGCAAACCAGCGTTAACCTCTTCTGTAAACCAAATGAAGAATTTGCTCTTGTTCCTTTCACATGTTGTGGCAATATTTTGCATGAAATCACTACTCCAGAAAAATATGAAAATTTTCTAGTAGCAGGATACAATTAGTCTGAGATCAAGTGCCAGAATGCTACAACAATGGCTGAACACGGGAGTGAACACTTAAGCCGAGGCTCCACCACAAAGGATATAAGATGTTACGTCCTTTCCATGCCACAGCAGGAGTACCTGTCGATTCTTTAAGGCAATCTGCATATCTTGAACACCCATCATTTCACCAATGAAAATTTATTTCTGACCTCAGTTATGCCAATTAACAAGCCTTCTGGAGTTGATAGAATATAAAGACAGCTGAAGCAATGGTGGAGGTGCAGTCTTTTGATGAGAGCTTTCCAAAAGCTACCGCATCCTTGACATATATATCTGTGATTACAGAACAAAACTTTTACCAGCAAATCTCAAATAGTCATACATTTTCTATGCTCTAAGATGTGTAACACCATGGATTTGAGGTACATACACATATTAAATGGAGTTCTTAAGATGGTTATTATTATCTTTTTTCCCTCTATATAAATCCACTTAATAACTAAGTAAATCCACTTAAGATATATTTTTAAGTCAATGAGCTTGTATTGTTAAGTGTTTTTGTGCTTTTGAGAAATAAGCAGTTAAAATAGTTTATTGTCATTAAGGCAATACATTTATGATTGACTAAGTATCTGACTTCAAAGGTTTGTGATATCGTTTGATTAAGTAACCATTTATTGAAATAAGTGATATGGCACTTGGAAAATGTCCAAATGAGAATGAAGCCATCTAGCACTTCCAAGGAAGCAAGTAGTGAGTTAGCAAAAAAGATTTAGGTTGGGTGTGGTGGCTCACACCTCTAATCCCAACGCTTTGGGAGGCAGAGGTAAAAGGATTGCTCGAACTCAGGGGTTTGAGACCAGCCTGGGCAACTTGGCAAGACCTTGCCTCTACAATAAATAAAAAAATTAGCCAGACATAGTGGCACACTTGAGTAATCCCAGCTACTCAAGGGGCTGAGATGGAAGGATCGCCTGAGCCCAGCAGATCAAGGCTGCGGTGGCCATGAACTTACCACTGCACTCCAGCTTGGGTGACAGTGGGACTCTGACTCAAAAAAAAAAAAGTTTAAAATTGTTTTGTTTTAATTTTTTTTAATCAAGAGTTAGAGATAAACATTTTATTAGGGTGAAATTGATTAATGTAATTATCAAGGTTATACAGTCTCTCTGAAAGTAAAATCAGTTCTCTTTTGTTTGTACCATTTCCACTTTTAGGAAGCATTTTGCAGCATGTTAAGAAGTTTATGCAGGTGTTTGACAAACATTATCAGCTTTATTTTGTAGTCAGGCATCATGAGCATGCAGATTTTGTTTCCCAAATTCATAGCCTTCAAAGTCCCAGTTACTGAATATTATAGAATAGCGTTTACTCATTGAATCATCCTCTTAGTCACTGGTATTTTTTGAGCAATAAATATGGATCAGAACACAAGAAGTTAAAACTATGAAAAACATAGTCCCTGCCTTAAGGAATTTCAGCCTGGAGGGGGAGACTGAGAGGTCGCTAGTGTCATGACAGTAGATGACAGAGTGGCTTAGAGTCTGGACTATGAATCCAGTATTGCTTGGCTAGAATTCTGGCTTTGCCATTACCTAACCTTCTCTGTGACTCAGTTTTCCCACCTATAAAATGGGTGTGATGTTATTATCTACCTCTTAGGATTGTGGTGAGGACCAAAGGCATTTATTCAGGCAAAACTCTCAGAATAGTGTGTGGCGCATAGTCACAAATGTGCTAGACAATATGTGTTGTCTATACTTATTGTATTAAATGTAGGTTGCTTGGGAACTGCCTTTGCAAAAATATTCCTCTGTGTCATGCATTTCACCTCAGATGCCAATTCCTGCCCAACTGAGCTTATTATATTCGTTACCTGTTGACTTTCCTCTGTTTTCATGATGATGACTTTGGTGTAGACTTTGGTTATTTCACCCTCGATATCCTGATGCCCCTGGATGCATCTTCCAGACTTTTTAGTCATTAACTTGAAAATCTTGCCTGATTATCTAGGATCAACTCCCTCCCTGATCAAAATCTCCTTCAGTGATTTTTTATCATCTCCTTTCCGAAACGAAAAACAGGACCTCAACAGAGCTCAAGTTATCTCGAGTCACTCTTGGGTGTTGAGATTTTTTATCAGTGTGTAAAAATTAATAAATGCTAAAATTCCAAAGTAAAACCACAGTATTTTGTCCATTTACATGTTTGCAACATATCCCTTTTAACACATGTAAATAATTTTACAATTCACATGCTAATTGAAGAAATCATACAATTATCAATTCATAGTTGATGCAACTGTGTATTTGGTATACAGGTTGATAGCCATATGGTAACTGAAACATCTTCCTTTTCATTTTTATTTTTGAGTTGGAGTTTTACTCTGTCACCCAGGCTGGAGTGAAGTGGCATACTCATGGCCACCACAGCCTCGACCGGCTGGACTCAGGCGATCCTTCCGCCTCAGTCTTCCAAGTAGCTAGAACTACAAGCACACACCACCATACCTGGCTAATTTTTTAATTTATTGTAGAGATGAGGTCTCACCAGGTTGCCCAGGCTGGTCTTGAACCCGTGGGCTCAGGCAATCCTCTCACCTCGGCCTTCCAAACTGCTGGGATTATAGGCATGAGCCAACATCTTCCTTTTTCATCAGTGCATTTCTCTGTATTAGTTAGAAATACATTGGACTGGAACTAACAGTTTATACTATATCAACCAATTATTTCTCATAATTCGGCAATCTGAACTGGGATCATCTTGCTGTTTTACTCCCCCTGGTATTTGCTGGGGCTGGAAAGTACACGATGGCTTCTTCCCTCACATGTCTTATGCCTCAGGTAGGAGGGGCTAGAATAGCCAGTAGTTGGCTGGGCATTTCTTTCTCCATCTGGCTTCTCACATGACTGGCTTGGGCTTCTTCACAGCACGATGGTCTCTGGGTATTCTGATTTCTTACCTTATAATTGATTTCTCTTTTTTAAAAAATTGTATTTTGTTTTAGAGGTGGTTCTATGTTGCCCAGGCTGGACTCAAGCTGCTGGGCTCAAGTCATCTTCCTGCCTCAGTCTCCCAGGTAGCTGGGACTGCAGGCATAGGCTATCATGCCAGGCATAACTGGTTTCTGAGAGAGGAAGTCTCTCTTTGAGACCATTCCCAGAATTGACACTTTGTCACTTCTACTATATTCTGCTGGTGAAGACAAGTTACAAAACTGTCTAGATTCAAGGAAAGGAAAAACAGAATATAGATCCACCCCACCTCTCAATGTGTAAGTACGGTGAGAAAAAAATAAAGAAGAGATAATAATCATCTTTAAAAACTTTCTACCACACCCAAAGAATGTCTGCATTGAGACAGTTGTTAGTATTGAATCAGTGGTTTTACTCTGGGATACTTCTGACCTTCCTCTCATTGTTGAAAGGTGATTAGTGTATCTCTGTTTTATCCTCCTCCAATTAGGTCCCAAGGCAGGAAACCAAGTGGGCATGAGGGAAGGAGTCCTTTCCTTAGGTACTTCTTTCTCATCAGGAAGGAAAAGTCCCCCCCGCCCCGCAAGCCCCCATTAGATTTCTTCTTGCATCTCTTTGGCCAGAACTGGATGACATACTCATCCTTAGACAGGGATGGACCTTTCTCTTAAGATGGAGTTGTGTCCAAGTCCTAAACAAGATGAGACTCCTAATGGCAAGGTAGAGGAGAGAGAATGGATTCTAGGTAAGCAACAAAAGTGCTGGCCATGTTCTTTCTGTATATATGACTGAATTTGTAGAGGACCTGAAAAGCCTAAATTAGAGGCCTGCCGCCTTCCTCATCTCCAGGCCCCATACAAACCCCATGATAGTTTTTGCCTATAAGAACCTTCATGTGCCAGGCTCGGTGGCTCAGCCCGTAATCCCATGCCTTTGGGAGGCTGAGGTGAGTGGATTGCCTGAGCCCGCGGGTTCGAGACCCGCCTGGGCAACTTGGCGAGACTTCATCTCTACAATAAATCAAAAATTAGCCGGGCGTGGTAGCGCGTGCCTATAGTTCCAGCTACTTGGAAGGCTGAGGCGGAAGGATCGCCGGAGCCCAGCAAGTCGAAGCTGCGGTGGCCGGGAGCAGCCACTGCACTCCAGTCTGAGCGACAGAGTGAGACTCCAAAGCAAAAAAACAAAAAAAAAAACCAAAAAAAACCTTCAGGTTTGTACCACCTGCATGCTTTTTTTAGCCTCACTTTTCCATGATTCTTCATCCTTCACATCCCTTATGTTTCTTAGCTATTGTCTCAAAATTTCTATATAACAATCCACTCCAAAATTCAGGGATTTAAACAGCGTTCATTTATTCTTACCCACACATCTACGGGTTGTCTGGGGGTAGGCTTGTGATTGGCTGATGGAGGTTAGGCTTGAATTCCAGCCGGAGGTTGGATCCACATCCGTTCCACGTCTCTGGTCCTCCTCCCTGCATTTGCTGTTCTTCAAGTGCCTTGAACTCAATCAGTATCTCAAAGCAGCATATTTCAGAGTAGCATTTCCTGAATTCTTTCACTGGTCAGGTGCTTAACATCAACCATCTGACAAACTTGTTCTAGATGGTAGATTCTGGAGCTAGAAGAACTGAGTTCAAACCTGGGCTCTGTCTCTTACCAGCTATGTGACCTTTGCCAAATACTTAATCTCTCTAATCCTCACATTCTTCATTTGTAAAGAGAAGATTAGACTAGTACTGCTAGGACATGCTCCACAATTTAACAAGGGTTATAATTGGATAATAGGGTTAAAGGTCTTTTGTAACTTCTGCCTGTTAAAAAATCTATATTTCATATTTTGTTTTCTACCTGTGATGAATGTATCTTACTTTTGTAATTTTAAAAAAAAGGTATTTTTTCAAAAAGACGCTATGAACGCTTTCTGTAAACATGCAATAATTGCAGATTTACAAGTTTTGTTTTTTTACAGTGAAGAACTGAAAATAAGAGAATGAATCAGGAAAGCTCATATTCTCATTTTTCCCTCTATTGAAGACAAAAACATACACTGAGTACTTACTATCTGTAGGGTGAAGAATGTGACTCTAAGTTGAAAAAGGAATATTTTGTGCTCTCATGCCCTTCACAATTGTGAGAGAAGTATTCTAAAAAAAATAAATGAATAACAATAATGCACTTTATGTCAGAATGGGACAAACAATTAACAAAAATAGATTAAATAAACTAAATGCTTCCTGGGTTCTGCCTGGGAGAGGATTGATCACATTAGGTAAAACATCACAAAATATTTCCTGGAAGCACTAGCAACATGGATGACTTATAAAGGGTATGTGACCTTCACCTCACAAATTCATTATTGTCTCAGTGCTTACTGGTTTGCTTCACAATAGAAGGAACATTGGTCAAGTGATAAGAGCTGAGACTACAGAGTGATTGATTTACAAGGGGAGGAATCTCCCTACAACTGCTTTAGTGCCCAGGAAACTGCTTCAGCGCCCAGGAAACTGCTTTAGCGCTCATGTGGAAAAGTTCAGGGGAGTAGGAAGTTCTATCCTCAGCAAAACTGAGAAATGCGGGGTTTACATCAACCACACTTTGATTCAGATCAACTGTTTGTGGGTGTGTACAGAGTCTGTAAAAACTGGAAAGATAAAAGATTGTCAAGTTGTTTAACTCTGGTTCAAGTTGATTTTCGTTGTTTTCTAACTTGGTAAGAACTTAACGATTATCTTCCTTATTTTTTAAACCTGGAGGCTTTTATCTTTTGTTTCTATTTGCAATGGCCCAATTTTTGCATAACTAAATTAACTGCCTATGTGAACACACAGAACATTATAGGAAGCCAAATATACAACTAGGTGTGAAAACAATCTTTTGATAGAGGGTATCTGACATCCCTTTCAATAAGATTCCCCAAAGCAAGAGCATATTGACAAATTTTTAAGATTGTCAAATGGTATTATACATGAGTTTACATTTCTATAATTTTATTATGATGATTTTTAAAAGACTAGTTTGCACTTGACAGTGCTGAATTCAGACTTATCGATTTCACAGAATGTTGAGTACTAAATCAGAAATGTTAAAGAAAAACAAAATTAAATTAAACACTAGTGATGTATGATGCCAAAGACCACAAGTTAAGCATTGCACTATGTATCAAATAACTCAAACCTAGCCTCTAAAAATTTAACCCATCTATCTTTGTGATAACTATAGAAAAGAAAGTCTTTAGAATCGATTGGGCATCTATTTGCTTCATTGTGTTTGGGGGAA
Organism: Carlito syrichta; assembly: GCF_000164805.1. Taxonomy (NCBI): domain Eukaryota; kingdom Metazoa; phylum Chordata; class Mammalia; order Primates; family Tarsiidae; genus Carlito; species Carlito syrichta. Next base: position 106,257 of record NW_007248083.1, on the reverse strand, counting down.
TATGCTCTTCAGAGAATCTTGGGCAAACATAGAGAAGAAAAAAAATGAAGAAAGAAACTTACATACTTCTCCATTCTTAAGAAAAGGAAGTAGTGAGGTCATCACCCTCGACTAAAATCTGATCTGTTTATATCTCACATTCTTAGGTGACAATGCCCTATCCATAGTTATGAAGTTACTAAGACAATTAAGTATAATTTTCTTCTGAATCTTTATTACTTTATTCACTCATTCATCAAATATTTATTAAACATCTACTACGTGTTAGATATAATAGCAAGAGGAGAGGAAGATAGAATGCCTGCCCCAAAGACTTGAGTGGGGGATACCCCATGAAAGAATGATACAAATTATTATAATATTACAGTTGTATAAGTGCTAAAATAGAAAGCTATATGGTGCCAAGAGAACCTATAATAAAAGACCTACCCACGGAGGTCAGGGCAAGACTGTCGTCCCTCAAGGAAGTTATGATTCATTCAAGGAAGACCAGGAGTTGGCTGGGTGAAGAGAAACACAGAACAGAGGAGGGAAGCCCACACCAGGAAAGACTGTGCAAGAGGAATAGAGTCACATTCAAGGACTTTAGGGAAGGCTGTCAGCAAGAAGGGAGGGAAACCAAATGAAAAGTTATAGGAGAGGCGGAGGCTTGAAGGTATGTTCAAGGATCTGATTTCTTTTCTCTTTATCTCAAGAGCAGTGGGAAACCATGAACAGATTTTCATCTGAGGGTTGATATAACCAGGTTTGCATTTTGAAAAACTGACTTCAGCGCTGGTTTGAGAAACTGAGTGAAAGAGTTTGCTTGGCCTAGACTGAGGGTAACTGGTTGGGAGACTCCTGCCCAAGGGATGGCAGTGGCCTGGGCACGGTGGCTGAGGAGGAAATGGGGAGAAGCAGATTTTGAACTCGATCTTCCTCCATTGCTAAAGAGGCTCCAGCTTTGGCAAGATTGTTTGTGGGCAAGAACATGCCCAGCCCTCCTGATTTCATTGTACTTCCTGCATCTGAAACACCAGAGTTGGGAAGGGGTGTTTTCCAAAAAGACACTTTCAGAGGCAACTTTTGTGTTAGCTGAAGCTTAAGTTAAAATTCCAGGATAAAGAAAACGAACTTTCAGGCCAGGTGGGTAGCCCATACCTATAATCCCAGCACTTTAGGAGGCCGAGGTGGGAGGATTGCTTGAGGCCAGGAGTTCAAGACCACCCTGGGCAACACAGCAAGACACCCCCCCCACCATCTCTACTAAATAAATACATAAATAAATAAATGGGAACTGGGCATGGTGGCACAAGCCTGTAGCTGCTTGAGAGGCTGAGGTGGGAGTATTAGTTGAGCCCAGGAGTTCAAGGTTGTAGTGAGCTAGGATTGCATCACTGTACTCCAAGCTTGGGTGGCAAAGCTCCAAAAAGAAAAAGAAAAAAAAGAAGAAAGAAAAACAAATGAACTCTTTGGAAGATTTCGGGAGTTGGGTTTAGGGAGGGTTGTTCGGCTTTATTTCTAGTGAACCTGGCAGCTACCCCTACAAATAAGCTTTCTCTCAGGTACAGGAATTCATTGTATGAGTGGCTGAAACATCTCCTGACCAGAGGGGTTATACAGAATCTGTATTTTGGAAAGCTGGAAGTAGGTTGATCATGTGAGTAAAATTTATTATCCCATCAGGACACATCTGAAAGAGAAAGGGGGCTCTATTCACATGTAAACCACAAAACAGATGCAAACTAGGATTGTCCCAGGCAAACCAGGTTGCCCTAACAGGAAAGGAAATTTGAAAGTCTATCCCGTGCTTCTCCCATGGCCCATTTGGCACACGAGAGGCCAAGTATTCTCTTTCCTCATCTGTATTATTAATAAAATTGCAGTCATTGAGCTGACTCCTGATAGCTGATCAATGACAGCATCACCCTCAGAAAGAGGCCTCAACATGGGAGGCAACACCAGGAGCTTACCAGAAATACAGATCCTCAGGCTACCTCTTAGATCTACTTAGAATCTGAAGCTTTAACTCGATTCCCAGGTGATCCATCTGTCCATTCAAGTTTGAGGAAAACCTCTGGACTTCGACCCACAGTCAGAGAACACGGCTACAGTCTGACGTGTGTGCAGACACACACAGCCCCTTGTGGGCACGACCGAAGCAAAAGGGCGGTGAAGCCATACCTGCCGTGACGGTGTTGTCGGGGGGGAGGATGTGCTCCCGACTGGCTAACCGGGTTCCGGGATCCAGGCCCGGGTGTCAACCCGGGGTCTGGAAGGGCAACTCTGAGCGCCGGGAGCACGCTGCAGACGGTGGCGGGGAGCGGGCAGATGTGCGCGGAAGGCTACGGAAAGTGCGGGCGCTTTCCGTGTGCAGTCACTTCGTGGAGCGCGTGCACCGAGGCCCTCCCGAGCAGGGCCCGGCCCGCGG
>NW_007248083.1:76282-103402 GCF_000164805.1 Carlito syrichta | reverse complement strand
CAGGGGAAAGGTGGAACTCTGTTTATTTACCGAGCGTCCTGCCTTCCGGGAGTCGCCGGTTCCCTGCAGTTATGCTTTGGTGGAAACCGAAGGGTTAAAATCAGAAACGGGCTGCCCACCTGATCGCTGTCCCAAGAGGTTTTCAAGTGGAAAAAACAAAAAAAAATTGTAGGAGTTAGGTTCTTAACGATTTGTTATGGAAAGTGCAAAAACCCCCGAGACCTCAAAAGTTAGCATTTTTGCTGCTAGGGTCCACATAACTTCGAGTATCTGCAGCTGTGGGCTGGGTAAGGGAGTATTGGAGAAAGGCATCCAACTTTTCTGGGCCTTCGTGTTCATGTGTAAAATGACAAGGTTGGATTGAGATCATTTTCCATCCCCTTCATCTTTAACGTCTTCGGTGTCACGTCTTCTGTGTGGCGCCTTCTCCCTTTCCCCGTGCACTTTTGGTGACTTGGAGATGTCTGTCCCGTGTCGATTTTAGATTTGACAGTCCACATCACCCAGAGGCACACATTTCAGTTACCCAGGGGCACAGACTAATTTACCTTGAGGTTTGTCTAGAAGGAAGATGTGTTAGGGCCTGAGTTGTGAATTTCAGAGTATTTGAAGTGGATTGGGAACTTTCGAACAATTATGGCTTATATTGAAGGTGGCATGAAGATAAACGTTTTTAATGGAATTAGGAAGAAACTCTGTTGCAAGCAAAAAAAGTTTGAACACCAATTTGAGTCCTATGGTTTTAATAAAATCTTAGTCTTTCATTCTTGGCTTTTTTCCTATGTTGCAGTACCAGAATGTTCAACTGTCTCTCATTTTACTCCAGACGCTTAAAACCTGAGTTATATTTTGCTAATAAATATTTTAAATGGCACTCTTGATTTTCTGCTGTATGTTAAAAAATCATTGAAACTTTTGTTTCAGATTGCAAAAGAAGGAAATTAGCAGGCCCTGATTTTGTTAGTTAAGTTCTATTTACAAGGATAAGATTTATGATTTGCAAATTCCAGACTCAATAGTTCATGAGTCAGTTTCATTTCATCTATATACACACTTTTAAACAATTAACTTAAAAGCCTGGTGGGTTTTTATTGGGGTTTTTAAAGTTTTACAAAGCACATAGATTTCATATTTTTATGGAATTGGAGTTTCAAAATGATTAAAGAGTCATTTTGAATGTGTATCCATTTGATTCAAATTAAATTTTCAAAGTTGTTTGAAGGTTGAAGATAGCTATAGTGAAGATAAGAAACTAATTCCACTTGCATTTGCATTTTCCATGTAAGTGAATAGTTTCAGGATTTTTTAAAACCTAACTGGTCAGTTGAAAACATTTTTCAAAATATCTTAATGCAAGATAAGATATGAAGGAATGAGATTGAGATTGTTTACAATCTCCTATTAGGTCACCTAAAAAAACTCAAAACAAAAACCTATCTTCTATTTAATAACTTGACAAGTGGGCAAAGGATTTCAGGATAAGAACAAATTTTATTAAGAAACATATTTGATTTTTTAAAATTTTGGTTTTAGACCAAAATTTAGAAATAAGTCTTTTGGGGAAAACTTCAAGTGTCTGAAAATTCCTTAGGTCTGAAAAATGTGACTGACTTTTCAGTTACCTAAAAAGAAATTCTTGTTGGGGACTAAACATTAGTAAAAGCGTCTTAGGTAATTAGTCACATAGCTATAATCCCAGCTACTCAAGAGGCTGAGGCAGGAGGATCACTTGAGCCCAGAAGTTTAAGGCTGCAGTGATCTATGATTGTGCCACTGTACTCCAGTCTGGGTGACAGAGTGAGACCCTGTTTCTTAAAAAAAAAAAAATAGTCAGAGTCTTTAAGGACATACTTATTTTGTTGGGGGTAGAGACTAGTAATCATTAGGCCCCAAATCTGATCTTTGGTCTACTTGCTTTTTTCCCCCATTAAGGCACTTTTTCACCTCTAGGCCATTTCTGTTAACATTTTATCTTAGATGAGTTATGGTTTATACAAAATACTAATCTCATTTTGAATTCTTTTCCTTCTTTTCAATGTAACATCCCAGGGTAAGGACACCTTATTATCTGTGTAGTCAACGTAATTGCTCCATGTTTTCTACTTCAATTTACAGCTCCTCAGTTATCCACATGACTTTTTAATTTTTGCTGTAAGTGTAGTTTTGAACTCTATTTTTTCCAATCAAGAATGGCACTTCATTGATATCATCGTAAGAAAGTGGCCATTACTTATTCTAACTTCTCAGTGATAAGGATTGAGTATCTTCTTCTACCAGGCTGGATGCTGAGATCTGGAGATACGATCCTGGAGGGATGAGACAGAACTTTGCTTTCCTTGAGTTTAACACCTGGGAGCATGCGATAGGCAAAGAGGAGGATATATGTTTTCATTCTTTCTACTTGGAAGCATTCTTGGATACTGGTGTTTTGTTTTCTGGACCCCATTTTCAAAAAAGCCCTTTTTGTGATGGTTGTTGAATGCACTTAGGGGGTATGCATGTTGAATGTTTCCTTCTCAGTCCTTGTATCAATTTGTTCTCACTTTCTATCCTTGCCTTGTTACAAACCCATTGTTGGGCCACCTTTAATTCCATTCTCTGTTCTTGTAGCCCACATGATGGACCCAATGATGCGTTGTATCCGTCTAGTCTTCTCTTTGATGATAGGCAGGAGAAGAGTGTAGACTACCAGCTTTGGAATCAGACTGTCCTGGTTCCAAATCCACCTCCTATTTACTGGCTGTGTAGCCTGTTGCAGTTTTTTTACTTTCTAGCCCTTAGTGCTCTCAACTGGAAAATGGGGGTTATAGAGTTATGGTGAGAATTAAATGAAATAATGATTCAAAATGCTTAACACAGTGCCTGCAACATAGTAAATATCTGTTTCTACTACTACTACTACTACTATTATTATTATTATTATTATTATTATTATACACTCCTTTTTTTTTTTTTTTGAGTTGGAGTCTTACTCTTGCCCAGACTGGAGTGCAGTGGCATGCTCCTGGTCATTGCAGCCTCACCCTGCTGGGCTCCGGCGATCCTTCCGCCCCAGCCTTCCAAGTAGCTGGAACTACAGGTGCGCACTACCACACCCGGCTAATTTTTTATTTTTATTGTAGAGACGAGGCCTCCCCAAGTTGCCCCGGTGGGTCTTGAACCCACGGGCTCAGGCAATCCACTCACCTCGGCCTCCCGAAGTGCTGGGATGACAGGCTGAGCCAGCAAGCCCGGCCTTAGACTTCTTAATAGGACCTTACAAGGGCCTCAGTGACCTGGTTGCCACCTGGCTCTGCAGTGTCACATCTCACCATGGCCCACACTTTCCCAGTCCGCTTGTGTTACTATGTGTAACACGCCACGAGCAGTTTAGACAACAATGCTTTTGTTCAAATTGTCTGGAACTCCTGTTACCTGGCTCAGTTTCACTCATGTTTTAAGACTTAATTTAAGTGTCATCTTCATTAAGGAAACCCGCTATCATTGTCCCAGGTTGAGCTAAGTGTCTTCTCCTGGGCACAGACTTCTCTCCTAGCTCATCACAATAGCAGACTGGAATGATGTGTTGACATGATTCCCTTGCCCATTAGGCCTCTTCAGGGTTCCGGCAGTGCCTGGTACACCATTAAGCACCCAGGAAATGCTCAGCTGAGATTCCACTCCATCTATTGCATCTGGTGCAACTGGGGCCACACATTTAACAGCCCATAAGCAGTCATTGTTTACTTTGCTGTTTTCATACTTTGTAATTGGTTCTTGTATTTTGATGAACTATGGAAAAGAATGTTTCAACTTCTGACAAATATGATGGAAAACTGCTAGATATTTTCATCCAATCCTTTTAGCTATAAATTTTGAACTAGTATAGAGCTAGCCATGATACAACTTTTTAAAAGTTTCACCAAATAAATTGTCCAGTAAATACTGATTCCTTGTTTTTTCTAGAGGTTGTCAGAAGGAGACTTTTATTAAAAATGAAGTGCTGAAATCTAAATTTAGCTTTTAAGTTTCTTTTTTCATCAGGCTTTTATGTTTTGGTTTATAAGTGGTGAAGCATAGTTAGTATAAGCGAAGTGTGATCCTGTAGCCGCCACTGTCTGCTGTACGGCAGGGTGAATATTATTTAGGTCTGATGCAAACCACCAAAACGGTTTAAAATAGGGTACAGGGGAAACGTACTTCCTGGCTACAGCCTGGCATGATTTAGCCAGCTTCCACATAAAAACATAACTCTATCACCTCGTTAGTTTCTACCCTCCAGATCCTGCTGTAACTCATGATTTTCAGTAGAAGTGTCTTGGCAGATATCAGTTAGCGGTGAGAATACTCACCACTTATTTTGCACTCCCTCCTTTCCTTGTAATATTTGCCTCTGCAGGTCATCCTTGTTGCTTCTGTATGAGGCAAGATAACGATTATGATACTTATTTGCAGCCGGGCTCAGTGGCTCAGCCTGTAATCCCGCGCCTTTGGGAGGCTGAGGTGAGTAGGTTGCCTGAGCCCACGGGTTCGAGACCCGCCTGGGCAGGCGAGACCTCATCTCTACAATAAATCAAAAAAAAATTAGCCGGGCGTGGTAGTGCGCGCCTGTAATTCTGACTACTCGGAAGGCTGAGGCGGAAGGATCACCGGAGCCCAGCAGGTCGAGGCTGCGGTGGCCGGGAGCGGCCACTGCACTCCAGTGTGGGCGACAGAGTGAGACTCCAACTCAAAAAATAAATAAATAAATAAATAAATAAAAGATACTTACCTGCCTGACATGTCAGAAGGCTTTGGAATGCCACACAGGCAAAGTGACTCATTTCAGGGATGAGTTAGGAAGAAGGGAGAGAGGGAGAACTAACATTCGAGAATCTACCTTAAGCCAACCACTTCACATTGCTTATCTATTTTAATCTTAAGAAGAGACTGCTGCAAGATAAGTCTTATTATTTTTATTTTATAAGTAGAAAGAGGGAGCCTGGTCAAGATCCCTGGGGGTTTGCCTGTGTGTGTGTGTGTGTGTGTGTGTGTGTGTGTGTGTGTGTGTTCGTGTTCTAAGTTTGTCTTGCTTGAATTTCACTCTTTTTAATAGTCTATGCGTGTGCCTTGTGTGTGTTTGGAGGGAAACTAGGAAGGAGTGAAGGAATATCATATTTGAAAGAGGGGAACCTTCCCTCCAATATCACCAGTTCAGCGCTCCTGATTTAATTAATTCTCCTTGCTTTTGTGATCTGCCTCCTTTCTTTGTACCACAGAAAATAAAAACATAAGGTGATTTTTTTGCACAAGGAAACTCTGTAGTTCCCAGTCTGATAATGATGTCTTGGTGGTGGGACCCACTGTGGGTGACCTATAGTTTAGCCATTTATAGCAGTTGGACACACACCGTTTTCAAAAATGTATATTATAACCCCCAAATTCCGAGCGTGTTGGGCCATCATTTGTGTACAAGCCTCTAGCAACATCTGCTGAGAGCAAGAAGAGCAGAGTGTGTCCCATATGACAAAGAAGAAAGGGACAGTTTGACTTTTGAGGTCCAACTAATTTGGTTGAGATTTTCCTCCTCACCCATTACTTCAGGATTGCTTCCATCTTTTTCCTGCCATGACCAGCTTTTCAGGTCTTGGCTCACAACATGGTGCAACTGTCCCCTTGGGTCATAATTTAGTCAATGTATGCCCTCATACTTAGGCTTATGTGGGTTCTCTAGCATCTGTGTTTTGTTTACAGGGTTGAAGCTGTGATTATTACAAGGGATTTAGCTGCAGGGCAAGTACCTAGGACAGGTGAGACTCTATCTGGGAAAGGTGGAGATACGCAACACTTTTTTTCCTTCTCTTTTCTGATGGAATATTTCCCTCCAAACTCTTTCAACTCTGCAACTAAAATATAGGCCTAGCATATGGTCAAAAGGGGTCTCTGTCCTAGGCTTTAGAGGCTGCCCTGCTCTCCTTCTTCTCTGGTCAGGCCCATGTCCATGGGATGAGGAAGCTTTTGGGCCTCACTGTCCCTGCCCTCTCTCATTTTTTAGATCATATTTTGGATACCTGGGAACCTCAAACTCCCTTTCTGTATGGTCTTGAACTAGTATCTTCAGTTTTTATGGATTCATGGGTCCATCTTCCTGAAGGCCTTCATTGCCACAGTTTGTGTACCTTCTTCCCGAGCAGCAGTCAAGGAACAGCTGTGTGTTTGGGGTTTGGGGGGACGGAGAGTGCCCACATGCTTGGGTATCCATACATACACTTCTCACGAGGTCCCTCTTGATGTAAGTTGGAGTGGTCAGTGAAGAGGGAGGCAAATTGTTGACCAGGGATAAGGAAAATGTCTCCCCGTACCACTCATTTCTCAGGAAGGACTATGGTTATCCCAGGGAAGATATATTTGTCAGTCAAGGTAGAAGGATAGAACCTATTTTATTGAGTAGTTTGTTAACTTGGTTTATAATTTTAAATATTTTGACCTATGGTATGTGAACCTCTGTTGTACTCTTGTCCTGGGTCTTCGTCTTAGGGGTAGAATCTAACAACTACAATGTTCCTTTGCAGAGGTGTTGGGTGGATACTGGTTTTTGTTAATTGTGCCATATTTTCTCCGGAGGAGAGAACGTTGCACATTCATGAAAAAGAAAAAGTTTGTTTGTAACAACAGGGTTGTATTTCCTTTGGGAAATTTAGCATTTCATGATTTATATTGTCTTTAAGGGAACTTTAGCTCTATCCATTGACTTGTTCTATCTGCTGTTTCACTTGCACATGTTATTTTTTTTAGATTCCTAGTGTTTTAGCTGTAATTCCTCTGTGTATTGAGATCACTAGGGCAAGGTGAAGCTTATCTGAATGTTTCTTCTTCCTATTGTAAATATTTTAGTTGAATGATTCATGGCCTTCTCAGCCTTTCTAAAGAAAACAAGGTTATTAGGACAGTTTGGAGAAGTAAAAAGTTCTCCCAATACTATAGAAGGTACAGGATTGTCAAAACTGCATTTTGGAGATTTGGCTAAGCTAACATGAGTGTCTTTGAAGAAAAATATGGATTGGGTACACATTTTCAGCAAATGTGCAGCTGCTCTTTATCTATTAAGTTTGTAAATCATTACAGAGAAATCATTGACCATGGGAGGTAACTCCTAACCCAACCTGTCATCTCAAAACTGCAAACTTTTCTACACAGAGAAATGGAGCTGGCCTTTTGCCCTTGTAGCTTTACGCAAGAGACTTTGTGAATTTCCCCATTAATGGTTCTAGCTGCCACTTATTGAGATCTTGCTACAGCCTGGATCATGCTGAGCACTTCATGCAAATTATTTACCCCTCAAAGCAACTCTAGGTAAGCCTTTCAGTGATTAAGAAATTTGCCAGACCGGGTGCAGTGGCTGAAACCTGTCATCCCAGCACTTTGGGAGGTCAAGGCGAGAAGATTGCCGGATCGAGACCAGCCTGGGTAACTTGGTGAGACCTCATCTCTACAATAAATCAAAAAATTAGCCGGGCATGGTAGCGCGCGCCTGTAGTTCCAACTACTTGGAAGACTGAAGCAGAAGGATCACTTGAGCCCAGCAGGTCGAGGCTGCAGTGGCCGTGAGTGTGCCACTGTAGCCCAGCCTGGGCGACAGAGTGAGATTCCGACTCAAAAAAATAAAAAAGAAAAAGAAAAATGTGCCTAAGGCCACTCAGCAAATGATTAAGCTGAGGTTGGAATCAAGGTGGTCTGGTTCAGGCATCTAGACCCCTAATTGCTATGCTATCCTGAGACTAGTCTGCCGCAATTGGCGTAAACTACTTGTTCATTATAGCATAGGTGTTGGAAGACTAGGGTTAAGAGAAGTAATGATAATATCCAGTATTTTTCCAGTGCCTTAGCATTCTTTATATATAATCCCATTGAATTTTCTTAATGAAATAAAATAACGCTTGGTTTTTGTACCAGGTTGTCAAACAACATGCCTATCTTGTGACCTCAATGGGAAAATGAAATTTATGCATCAAGTGATACAGTCTTGACTGAATCTTGGAACAGTTATGCCATCCAGGAGTTTAGGTATTCTGGGTAGAACACTCACTTTATTTGGAAGGACTGGGAGAGTTCAAAAATGGATCACATTATGTTGGGGGTATATATGATAGGCCCACGTGGATTTATTATGAAGTGCTTGGCACTTAATCTTCAAGGCTCCTCCCAGGTATAGGTCCATCTCCTGGCCCTGGGAGAGGCCCTGGCAATGTGGTTAACAAGTGTCATCAAGTCTAACAATATTTAAGAAATCTTATAGTGCCCTGAATCTTATAGCTCACTTGTAAAAGAAACTTGATATGTTTCCCCAAATTTGGAGGTCATCCCAAAATTTTATTTAGCACTACCTATAATGAGTTATGAAGCAGAAAGAAACTTTTCCAAATGACTCAAGAATAAATTACAAATTCTGATCACTGGTTCTAGAGGAACAACTGAATTATTTTTATATTCTCTCAATAGAGAATATTGTAAAATATTTTTGGAAGAGATGACCAGGGGGCATACAACAAAAATACGTAGGAACAATATTTCAGAGGTGTGTCAATCAGTTAATTACCAAAAATATTTGTTTTTTTAAATTTTATATTTGTGTCATTTGCAGTTTTTAAAATTTGTAGTTTGTATGTTACTATTTTGATTCTAAATAAATATTCACTTTTATTCCTACATTTTTATCTTTAATTTTGCATTCTGTTTCTTAAAGAGTGCCCCTGAAATTTACAAGCTTCAGATTCCACAAGACCTGAGTTCAGAATGTCTAATGGTAGGATTTGCTTGTTGGCTTAGACAATAAAAATTTAAAAAATGCCTCCTCCTTTTCCCCATTGCAAACAGAGACTAAAGTCTGCATTGTTATTTCACTAAACCAAAACTTTTTTTCATCCAGGTTTAGCTAAACCCTTCATCATTTTCCTACTTTTGAGCCCATGCCAAGTAGAGAAGTTGCAAATATGCAATTATCATAATCCTTAGTCTTGAACGAAAGGTAACCCAGATCTGACCCTTAGTTTGAGATTAGAAGGACTCTGCCTAGGAGACAGCTGGCAAAGACAAAAGCACGTTGCACCAGGAATCAAGGTGTCTGGGTGACCTTGCTAAGTTTTTGGTCCCACTGGGACTCGTTTTCCTTCTGTGCAGTGACAAGCATTGGACTAGCCAAGATTTTCAGTATTTTCTGTTTTGAAACGTTTCATTCTTTATTCTTCTTCTACTGCTTTGTTAGTAGAGGAAATCATTGAAGTTGACTTTAAAAATCTTTATACAATTTTTAACTACTCAAAATAGAAAGCTACCAAAAGCCAGAACAGGTCAGAACTGACAAATACCGCAAACATCCACTAGTGTTTTTTGGAGATGACTATTATTTAAAAAAAAAGAAAAAGAAACCATAGCTATTTTGAAATTTCCTACTACAAGGTGTCTGAGCATACATCCTGACTAAATAGTCTGTTTACTTCAGCTAGTCCTCACTCCTTCTTAACTGAAGCCTTACTTGGTTTTGGTGGTATTATCATTTCTCTTTGGTTAATGATGGCGTTTTCATTTTCCTCTTCCTCTGAATTGGAAAAAAAATGTCTGTGAAGGTTTCTCCTGAGGTAGAAAATTATGAAATGCTTTGCCATCTCTAGGAGAAGTAAAACCTAAAGGACTTTCCATATTTTGGAGGAAAAGAAAGGCAACTTGTCTGGCTATAGTTAGTGTTGTGTTGCCTTTCAAAGATGTCTCCACCACTTTTCTTAAAATATTCTCAGAGAAGACAGAATTTGCTACAGATTGGCAGTTTTCAGACTGCTGTTTTAGGCGGGAGAGTAGCTGCTGAGTTCTGTAATTGCATTTCTGTAGAATTTGCAGACACTTGTTTCCATAGGAGTCTTTTAACTATTGCTTTGAGTGACTGTCTTGTTACTGCATATCACATTTATGTTTTGTCCTCTAAAACTTATAGTATTGGGCAAAAAAAGAGACCATATGATATAATTTTTCTCCAATACTAATATTTTATATTTCTTGTTCTGGAATTCTGTAAGTGACATTGTTAGGAAATAGTTTTCAACAATTTCAATCCACTTTGGTACTCTTAGCTTTTATTATTATAATTTCTACGGTTGGAATACATTTCTGTTCTCAGTTTTTATCACCTCTCTCTGTCTCTCTCTCTCTCTTTTTTTTTTTCCTGATGCTCAAAGACAGAACTGCCAGCTTTATTACATATTTGAAATTAAACATGACAAAAATAAGAACCAATTTTTAACCCCCAAAATGCTCCATCAGGTTTGGATGATGGGATAGCCTCCTCTGCTTTGGATGGTTTGCCTTTTGCCTTTGTCTTAATGGAAAAATAACGCTCTGGTCTTTCTCTTTTTTTTTTGAGTTGGAGTCTCACTCTCCCACTCATGGCCACCCCAGCGTTGACCTGCTGGGCTCTGGTGATTCTTCTGCCTCAGCCTTCTAAGTAACCAGAACTATAGGTGCGCACTACCACACCCTGCTAATTTTTTATTTATTGTAGAGACGAGGTCTGGTCAAGTTACCCAGACTGGTCTTGAACCTGCGGGCTCAGGCAATCCACTTGCCTTGGCCTCCCAAAGTGCTGGTACAACAGGCTTGAGCCACCATGCCCGGCCCGTTCTGGTCTCTTGCTCCCTTTTATCATCTTCTTCATCTCCCTTTGCTGCCTCTGACGTTTCAGTCCCCTTCTTTGGCTTGTTTCTTTGTTTCTTGATATTTTTGTAAGTTCTTTTTTTTTTTTTTTTGAGTTGGAGTCACTCTGTCGCCCAGACTGGAGTGCAGTGGCCGCTCCCAGCCACCACAGCCTCGACCTGCTGGGCTCCGGCGATCTTTCCACCTCAGCCTTCCGAGTAGCCGGAATTACAGGCATGCGCTACCACACCCGGCTGATTTTTTTATTTATTGTAGAGAGGAGGTCTCTCTGCCCAGGCGGGTCTCGAATCCGCAGCTCAGGCAATCCACTCACCTCAGCCTCCCAAAGGCGCAAGATTACAGGCTGAGCCACTGAGCCCGGCTTTCATAAGTTCTTTTGTCATGAGTTACCACATGTACTCTCAGAATGATGTGTTTGTGAATAAAATGCATCATTGCACTTATCTCTTTTATCATCTATTTATTTCTTGTAATGAGCAAAGGGCTAGTCTTTTCCTTTGCTATGTCTTCTGTTTTCTATCACCTACAGCTGAGGCCTTTGTTCTGGTTTCTTGCTCTTTCGGGAGCCTCATTTCTCCCTGAACATTCACATTTCATAAGTTGTAATATGCATCGAGGCCCTCATCTTGAGCTCAAGCAATCCGACCTTGAAAAAGACGGTTTCCCATTCTCTCCTGAAAACAGCAACTAGAGATGTTCTAATGCCTTTGCCGCTCGTAGGATGGTCAGGAACCAGCAGCATCAGCATCACTGATAATTTATTGGAAAGGCAGATTGTGGGCCCCTCCCCAGACATACTGCATCAGAATGTGCATTTTCACAAGCTCCCTGGGTGATTCAAGTGCACATTACAGCTTGAGAACCACTGCTCTTCTAGCATCAAAGCATTTTCCAAGGAGGAGTCAAATGATAGGCGATGACTTTAGTGGATCACATCAGGCCTGTTTCTGTCTGCGAGGAAGGGGAAAGTTCTAGGAAGATTTGCACTCCGTTTTATGAGTCTTTTGCCTCCTGCTAAGCCTCATAGTCTGTTTCAACTGTACGTAACCAATGCACTAAACTAGCAGAAGAGAAAGTGCATTGGTGGCAAGTCCACTAAATGAGTCAGTTTTTAACCAGGTGGTTTCCTCAACATCCTCCTTGGGTCTTTTATCCACTGAGTGTCCGTTCCTTGACCATGAACTGCAGTACCCAAGGATCTGTTTCCCTGCTGAACTCATAGCATTTAGTCATGTTTACCTCATTAGGCATTTCATCACAGATTGCCCTGACATCTGTGGGCCATAATTCATCTTGAAACTGTTATACCTTGGCATTTCTTACAATATGTAGCCCTCTGCTCTGTACAAAGTACATACCCAATAAATTGATGAATTTGTGACAGGTTTTCAGGAAGTGGTTTTGTTCTTCAATTTTCTTTTGAATCCTCTTTGTCTTGAGAAGCTTATTTAACTGAGGACTTACTAAATTTTTATTGATTTGCTCCACATTTATTTTAGACGGTTCTGAGAGTACCACTGTAGATTTTTTTCACTGATTGGCTTCTTTATTTTACTCACCATAAGGTAGCTCTTTGTGTCTCAGTTACTTTTGTCTTCTAGAATTATGGGTTCCTGTCAGTTACTAATGTTCTTAAGTAACATACGGCCACAAAAATCAGTTCTCATAACTAGTTTCTGAGAAATAATTTTATTTTCTGGCTTTTTTTTTTTTTTTTTTTGCCTTCGACCTCTGAACTATATTTAGAAAAAAGAAAAGAAGAAGAACAGAAAACTTTCCATTGCAACTTGTATCTCATGTGTCTTCCTGTTGCATCAAATCTTAGCTTATTCATCAGAATAGTTGCACGAAATTCATAACCACTTGGTTTTATTTTTGCCTTTGAATTCTGCTGTCCCAACACAAACTGAACTCTTACTTTCTGTCATCTGTAAGACTTTCCTAATTGGTTTCTGCCCACGGACATCCCTTGTTCCTTCTCTTGTCAATATATACACATTGCCATCAGTTAAATTTCCCCCTAGGCATCATTTTGTATGGGTGACTTGTGCTAGAAAACCTTCTATAGATCCTCTCTATGAATCCTAGGTGATCACATGGTCCACCCTTTCTCTTCGAGGTCGGGTATCACCTCAGTGTCTGCTGTCTCCTAACACAGTGCCTTGCATACTGATGGCAGGCAGATAGCACGCAGGACTGGTTTGATGTCTGCATACATGGATTAGGCTAAACCTCTTCCCTGTCTTCCATTCCATCCTTTACAGCGTTTATGCCCTGGTTCTGCTTGAACCAAGCCTCCTCACACAGCCCATTCCCACCCCTACCTTTTTTTTTTTTTTTTTTTTGAGTCAGGGTCTTACTTAGTTGTCCACGCTGGAGTACAGTAGTGTGATTATGGCTTACCACAGCCTCAGCCTCCTGGGCTCAGGCAATCCTTCCACCTCAACCTCCTGAGTAGCTGAGACTACAGGTGCACCACTATGCCAGCCTGATTTTTTGATTTTTTTTGTAGCGACAGAGGCAAGGTCTTACTATATTGCCCAGGCTGGTCTCAAACTCCTGGGCCCAAGGACTCTTCCCATCTCCGACTCCCAGAGTGCTGGGATTACAGACACGAGCCACTACACCTGGCCACATGTATATTTCTTTTGCTTACAGATATCCTAGCTTGTGACCATTCTTTACCCTCCAAAATTTTCCATTCTCCACCTGTGTCCTTTGAAATAACACCAGGCCTGAATGTCACTTCTTCCATTGAATCTTCTTTTCTCCTGTTTACAGTTTCTCTCATAGGCCTTGCTTCCTCACTTATAGGGCCTCATTCTCCAAGTTGCCTGTGGCTGGTCATCTGTGTGGGTGTTAACCCACTTATTAGAATGAAAACTCTTTGAGGGAAAATTTTGTCTGATTCTTCCCTAGTTCTTAACACACATTCTCTCCTCACGAAGTAAGTTTGTTCATGTGTTGTGTTTGTTCTTGCTTGGAATTCATCACTTTTAAAAGCAAGGGAAAAATGCTTTTAGATCCTAGACTAGGGACTGTGATGTTTTTTCCTTGACTGTTTACCTTCTCACTGCCATGTGTGAATGTCAGTGGCTTAATGCCACCTGTCTTATTGTCTGACCGAGCCACAGACGTGTGGGAAATCTTGAACGTGTGCTTTCTGCAAGTTGCTCTTTACAGTGGAGGTTTGCTCTGTCTGCAGTCTTCAGTTTCTTGAATTTGAGGGAGCTGCAATATGTGGGTGTTACAGGCTATTGTTTTTCCGTCCATCACAAGCCGCCGCCTTTGATTCATTTATCCTCTTGTGTGTGAATCTTTTGAAGAAGGCCCAACACATTTTCACTATAGAAGCCAGGAAAGTCATAAAGCAAATCATACCATCTGACGCAGGACAGTATTTTGCCACTTCTGCTTGAGAAGGGGAGGCTGAAGGCGTCTTGACGCAGTGGAGAGTGACTGAAGACTCCCTTCTACCTGGCGAGTATCCCATATTGCAAAGGTGGTCCTGGTTGCATTTTTTGGAGAGCCCTATTAAGATGGTACATGCTAAGGATGCTTAAATATGGAGCCTTTCTTACATGGGCACTTCACAGGAGTGGGTCTTTAAGGAAGGCCTCTTCCATTACAACACAGTCTCCATCCATAGCTCCCTGCATCCTGAATAAACATGCCATCTGGGCATCAGAAGTAGTGTGCTTCCTGTGCAAGCAGAGCTTGCAGATACTTCTCCTATGTCCCCTCCAGCCAGATCAGCACCCACGAAGCCCCTCCTCTAATGGGAATTCTAGAGTTGCCACTGACTTCCTAACATTACTTATACTTGGACTAGTAATGCCTTACCTGCCCTATATATGAGGGGAAAAGGAGATGAAATAAGAATTTTATGGCCAGGTCCCAGCACTTTGGGAGACGGAGGCGAGAAGCTTGCCTGAGTCCAGGGGTCTGAGACTAGCCTCGGCAACTTGGTGAGACATCTCTACAATAAATCAAAAAAGTTTGTCAGATGTGGTGGCACATGACTGTGGTTCTAGCTACTTGGAAGGCCGAGGTGGAAGGTCGAGGCTGGGGTGGTAGTGAGTGAGCCACTGCCGATCAGTCTAGGCGATAGAGTGAGACTCCTACTCAAAAAAAAAAATATATATATATATATTTCCCAGGCTGAAGTACAATAGCACAAAAACAGCTCACCACATCCTTGACCTCCTGGGCTCAGTCATCCTTCCACTACAGCCTCCCAAGTAGGTGGGACTATAGGCGCACACCACCACACCCAGCTAAATTTTTTTTGTTTTTTTTTTTTGTAGAGACGGGGTCTCACTATGTTGCCCAGGCTAGTCTCAAACTCTTGAACTCAAGCAATCTTCCTGTCTCAGGCTCCCGAAGTGCTGGATTATAGGCATGAGCCTCCTTCCAGCCCGACCTAAGAATTTTAATGTTCTTAAGTCTTAATATTCTGTGGCACTTACTGTAAATGGTTGAAATATTTTTTTTTTAATTTGGCATGTCATTAGTTAGCTTTCAAAACTGCTGAAACATTTATCTTCCAAGATTTTAATGATGATGTTGGTGAGGATGTTTGTGGCAATTATATAATCACTTACATTTATTCAGCACTTTGCAAAGCATTTTCACAAACTCAGAGTGTTGTCTGTTATCTGTTCATTAATGAGATTTAATGAGATGCCTGTGGTGTCTTCAGGGCAAATAGGAGGGAATACAGTTTCTTAACACTTCAGTGTTAACTTCTTGAATAACTGCTGCAGCTATAGTTAACCCACTATGAGCCAAAACTGTTGGCTTGAATACTCAAAAGGCATAACTCATTTTCTGTAAAAATAACTTGACTAAATATTAGATGTCTGTGTAAGTCATTTTCTGCCAGTTAAAACAATTTTATTCTTCTCTGTATCTTTCTTCAGACATTCATCTTTAAGACGTTCTGGGAAAGGAAGTGAAAAACAATACTTGGCCTCTAATACATTGTGCAGTTTTGATTATCATCAGCACTTTCATCAAATTTATCTTCAAGAAAGTCTTTGGAGAGAGCCCCTGAAAAGCTTGGGAAAGTTTGATTGGTCTAGTATCACTTGTCTTAAATCTTCTTTCCATGTTTTATAGGACAACTGTGGAGGCAAATTTGGCTCTTGTGTTCTCTAAATTGAAGTGTCTTGAAGTTATAAGAAAACGAAGGTTTCAGACATGGTGGTTGGTGACTGCATTGGTTGAAAGCAGCTGCTTAAATCTCAATTCACTGTGGGCTTTTGTGGACTGTATTGGTGGTGACCAGAATGAAGTGGAAGATCCTTATTTTAGTGTACATTTCTTCCATAGCTCTCTTTGGTACCCATCTCTGCAGAACATACAAACTGTCTTTCATTGTTAAAATAGTTGTTAAATGAATATTAAAAGCCAAAAAAAAAAGTCATGAAAAAAATTATTTGCTTACCTGTCCAGGCAGAGAATAAACAAGTGCCAGGAAAGCAGAAAAGAGAAGTGATTTGAATAATTTTACTGTCATTGAGACATATAGGCTAAAGAACACCAGTAGAAGAATCTAGTCTGCTAACTTTGAAGAAAACGTATTGACCACAAACATGTCTGTTTATAACCATCTTTTAAATGATCTCTTACGTTAATAGAGAACTTCATTCTTTGCAACACAGTTTCACTTGCATGTCATCTTTGACTTTGGAAGCAGCTATCTGAGACAGCTATGATTATCCTGTTTTACAGATGTGGAAATGGAGACCCAGAAAGACTCAATCCTCTGCCCAGGCTGTAATAGGACTGTCCATCCACTGAGACATAGTAAAGTATCATGAATTTCTCTCTCCATCATTTTACCATTTTTAGTCATCATGTTCCCTCACTGTTTAATCTGCAAGTAAATATAAGATAAAAGTTTATGGTCTCATCATATTTCTGTGTATTTGTAGCTAAACTGTGGAAGAGGCGACAAGGAGTGTACGTCAGGGTTCTTGTTCAGCCTTGAACATTATAAATCCTACTTACGCTTCCTCTTTACACTTCTTTGAAGGTTTTGTCCACCAGTCATACTAGAGTTCAAACTATGTAATGAGTCATTTTTCTTTTCCTCTTTCCTTGTGCGGACAGCTTCTCTTTTATACACCATGCGGTCTGCCTTCTTGGGGGTTGTGTCACCATCGTCAGTGGACAAATGTTGCCATTTATAATAGGCTGTGCCAGTTGCTACCAGTCTGAGGTTTTGCTCTTCACCAGAGCTTCAAGTTGCTGAACCTCATCAACACGGACATCTTTTCATAGGAAGGGCGTTCTTCACCATGTAGACATAGAGGTCAAGTATTGTCTTTGTCTTCCTTTCCCAGAATTTCTTGAACACCAAGGTTTAAAGAAAGCTATTGAGAAAAACAAAACTGTTTTGACAAGCAGAATACAAGTAACACAGACATCTAATTTTAGTTCAGTTGCTTTTATATAAAAGAAGGTATACATTGAGGAGCAGTGAGACCTTACCTGTATAACTGTATTTTCAAAGAACATGCTTAAGCATCACCTCAATGAGCAGAAACGACATTCTTTTTGCCATCATATAAAGCTAATATATACTCTTGCTTTTCTGCTGTTTGCTCCACATAAATGTTTTTCCCCCAACATCAAAAAAGAAATTGAGTCATGATGGCATTTAATTTTGGTTAAAGAACATATTAAATTCACTCTTACATTATTATATGGGCTTCTTTCTCTTCTTTTCCACCAGTATTCATCAGGATTATTTTTCCAAGGGGCTTAGTTGGGACAGAAGACCATAATAATCCTTTTACTTTCCTGAGGATTTTCTGCAAAGATGAGCTTCATTAAACAATGCCTGAGTTCATGAGTTGATAATTGTAGTGATTTTCAAACTGTAATAGATTTCAGCATTACCTTTTTCTGTACTTCCTTTAAAAAAGAGATTCCATGTTAAATCTTGTGGAATCATACCTTTTATATGATCATTTAAACATTGTAATTTTTACATACTGATTTCTGTTAAGGCAGATGTCACTGTACCAAGAAAATACTCAAATTTCGGATATTTCAAAAATGGCCCTTTTTTAGATCTAGTATATAGATAGTGCTTAATATGTATTTATTTAATGGATCAAAAAAAGAAAAATATCACAGAGTCTAGGAAGAGAAATTAAGTTGCAGGGACATACTGACTTAAAATTGTTGTTTGTGTCATGTCTATTTAGCATTGTAATTTTCTGAAGGAAAGACTTATCCACAACTGTTAATTCTGATCTCAGGAACTATTTGCCCTCTTAACTTCTTTGCTAGATTATCTAAAGGGAGATATCCTTTCTCACGTTGGTCTCCTTGAACTCCACTATTCATGTTGCCTTGTAGGGTCAAATCTCTTTAGAAATTAAGCTTTCTCAGGAAATCTGCTGCTCAGATCTCTCAACCAGATCTTCCTTTAAGCTTATTGTCTCCTTGGCGATTGGCAAAGGATTTCCACCCTTTAAAAATGTAGGAACTTGTAAAATCCATGCTTAAAAAGTAATCTAAAAATGATCTTCCAGTAAGAATGTATACAATGGCAACAAAAAGCCCTGGAGCCAACATTGTTTATAACCCCTGCTTCATTCCCAAATTTATTAGAGTTTGAGTCATACAAGAAAAGTATTTGGGTTGGGCTTGACTGTACCTGTGTATATAATATAATGAGGTTCGGTTATAAAGCAGTGTACAATTTTCCTAGGCGCCAGATCGAGGCAAAGATGTGAAGTGTCACCTGTAGGCCTGACCTGCTCTGTCCAGTACTACCATGCCACCATCTCTAACTGTGACTTTTTTTCCTATCGGGTTCTTCATTCTGTATAGAATAAGTCTTTTCCTAAACTCATTTTTTCAACACTAGTCACACACGTTAGGATCACCAGAGAGCTTTTAAAACAATCTCAATACTTGAGCCAACCTAGTTCTGACTCATCGCCCTGGGGTGAGGCTCTGGCATCATTATTGTTTTAAAAGATCCCCAGATGATTCTGATGCAGAACCCAGGTTGAGAAACACTGACCTTGTGAAACCCAGGTAGGTTACAAATGAAGAATTTGACCAGAGAAGTCGAAGTATTTACTGGGTGTCCCACAGAAAAAAAAAAAAAAAGTGCCATTTACTGGTTCAAATCCCCCATCTATTGACTTTAAATCCAGTATAACAAATTTGAGCAAGGTTTTAGAAGGCTTTGGAAACTCACTTGCAGAGTGGGGCAAATACAGGCCCATCTAAAGTCTACCTCACAATAAAGATGGTTAAAAACCAAGACTCAGGGAGGCAGGGCACTATCCAGGAGCTGGAAGAAGGTGGTAAGGGTGACTTTCCAAAAGAGAACACCTGACCCGGGTCTGAAAGTCTGCGTATGATTCAAGGGGGCACCACTGTCCACCTGCTAGCACCAGGCTGATGCCACTTCACTTTCTTCAAGGGAACAGAGGGAAGCTGGCAGACACCAGGGATGTGTGTCCACCTGCCATGCCAACGTAGTTCTCCAGCTCTGTCAGCCTCCGCCAAAGCAGGCAGTAAGCTTGTGAACCACCATGGATCACTTCTTGCGGGCCGTATCAGACCCCAGGAGTCCTTGCAGATGCTGTTCTTGGCTTCTTCTCCCTCCCCATAAACTTCACAGCTGACAGTGAAGGCACTGACCTCCTCCCAGGCAGGCTTCCTTGGGGAAGATCTCCTTGACCTTAACCGTCCACCTGGTAGATCTGGTGGGGAGGCGGGTAGAAATTTGGGGGGTGGAGAAGTCAGAAGGAGTTAACAAGTCAAAGGGTTTCTGATAAAAGGAGTTGTTCAGCAGAAAGGAATCGGATTGTTGGAGCTTTCAGTACCAGACTGTGTCGTTTTCGACTTAATTCTCTATTCACTGGCAAATGAAAAGTCGGACATAATAAAACCACTATAAGGCCAGGAGTTTGTGATGGGAAGGTCAGGAGACTTTTTTCTTCTTTTCCCATAATGGCCCTGCAGCTAGCAGGAGGCAGGGAGGTTTGCCATAACCTCTTGCATCAAGTCGGCACCTGGTCCTTCTTGTTTCTGATCCCACATTGGGGCATTTTATGATTATTTTAAGAACAATAGTTCCTTTATTGCACTTGAAAAGATGTATGAGGAAGCTTTTTCAAGTCCTAGGACTTAAGGATACTCCAACTTATTATTAGGTTCTATCCAGACCTCACTCCACACAGCGTAGCCTGGGAAAACCTCTGGAATAAGGTGTGAAAAATACAAACCGATGAAAACAATTCAGTGGTTCCAAAGAATGTCTTTTTTTTCTCCCTAGGCCTCACTCATAGACATTTTCCTGACATAATCTCCACTTCAGGTATCACAAGGATTTGCATACTTTGGAATTCTGAGGAAGCTTGAATTTCTTTCTTTCTTTCTTTCTTTTTTTTTTTTTTTTGAGTTGGAGTCTCACTCCATTGCCCAGGCTGGAGTGCAGTAGCACGCTACCCCAGCTTCAACCTGCTGGACTCAGGCGATCTTTCTGCCTCAGCCTTCCAAGCAACTGAAACTACAGGCATGTGCCACCACGCTTGGCTAATTTTTTGATTTATTGTAGAGACGAGGTCTCGCCTAGTTGCCTAGGCTGGTCTCGAGCCCCTGAACTCAGGTAATCCCCTCTCTTCGGCATCCAAAGTGTTGGGATTGCAGGCTTGCGCCACCACGCCCGGCTAAAACTCGAATTTCAGTGGGGCTGAACCCTGATGGAATACATCTTATTACATCTAACACTATGTTCATGGGAAACCAGGGAGAGAAGGGTGATGGAACAACACATTTAAGCCAGAGCTAGGAGTTCACCAGAGTGGAGAAGATTGCCAGTAACCTAGGAACTCAGTATTTTGAGAGCAGTTACTTCTTAACCTCCATTATGAGTAGTATAGCCATCTTAGATAGCATCATTGTTCAATAGAACTTTCTACAATGATAAAAATATCTTATATTGTGCTATCCAATGTGGTAACCATTAGTCACATGTGGCTTGACATGTGGCAAGTGTAGCTAAGGAACTGAACTTTATTTTATTGTATTTTTTTATTTTGAGACAGTATCTTGCTCTGTTGTCCAGGTTGGAGTGTGGTGGTGTGATCATGGCTTACTGCAGCCTTTTCATTCCTGGGCTCAAGTGATCCTCCTGCCACAGCCTCCTGAGTGGCTGGGACTATAGGTGTGAGCCATCACACTCAGCTACTTTTTTAGTTTTTATAGAGATGAGGTCTCACTATGTTGCCCACACTGGTCTCGAACTCATGGCCTCAAGTGATCCTCCCTCCTTGGCCTCCCAAAGTGCTGAGATTGCAGACGTGTGCCTGACCAGGAACTGAATTTTAAATATATACATATTAAAAAGTATATATATATATATATATATATATATATATATTTAATTTCAGTTAACTTGAATGTAAACAGTCTCATGTGGCTGTTGGCTACCAAAATGGACAGAACTCATTCTCCTCAAGTCCCAAAAAGGCACATCTGGGTCATTTCTTAGCACCTATAATCAAAGCGTGACAGATTAAATTACCCGTACCTCTCCATTCCTGTGCCTTGGAATTACAGGCTGTTTTTGTCTTGGAAACCTGATAGTCTAATGTTTATGGAAATACTCTTTAGTAATGTACTGTAATTATAATATTTTATTGTAGGAGGATCCAGCCAGGCCTTTTTTATCATTAGTGTTTTTAGTTTTAATCTTAAAAGGACTGTAAAAATAGGATTCTCTTGTGGGAGAAAACTGTGCTGAAGGTCTATGGGCAGGGAGTGGTAAGGATTTTTTATTTTTTTATTTTTTTGAGTTGGAGTGTTTCTCCATCACCCAGGCTGGAGTGCAGCGGCATACTCACAGCCACCCCAGCACTGACCTGCTGGGCTCCGGCGATTCTTCCACCTCAGCCTTCCAAGCCTTCCAAGTAACTGAAACTACAGATGCGTGCTACCACGCCCGACTCATTTTTTAAAAATTTATTGTAGAGTTGAGGTCTGGCCAAGTTGCCCAGGCTGGTCTCGAACCCTCGGTCTCAGGCAATCCACTCGCCTCGGCCTCCCAAAGTGCTGGGATTACAGGCTGAGCCACCAAACCTGGCCAGTGGTAGGGATTACAAACCATTCAAATGTCTCCTGGAAATACTGGCAAAAGTGAAGTTAAAGCAGCAGATAGAAGTCTTCAAGGAGAAAACTTGCCATGAAGGGATGGATGCTTTTACTGGGGTTTCTTCTTCTTTTTTAATCAGAAGAGTCTTGCAGAAGCGGCTTCTCTGAAGTCATCGGGATTTTCCCCTGTGAATAAATCCTCCCCCCTCTTGGTCACCTCTCTACTATGTTCTCCAGGAAACTCACCCCTATTTCGCATGCTATGTGACTTAAAACCTCCAAAAATCCTTGCAAAAAAAAAAAAAGCCAGTGTTTTTTTCGAAAATGTTAATTTCCTTGCTTTAGGCTTCTGTGGGCTTTGACTGGAAACTTAATCTGTGCCTGTGCCTCCTGCATTATGTTTCAGCCATTGAAATGGGGCTTAATAAGAATTACTTGATACCTTGGGAGGCAGACAGCCTTACTTTTATCTTAGGCTCAGGGATTTGCATTTTGAGAGGCTGTGCCAGCTGACTTGAGCCCTTACAGGTTTCAGCTTGTTGCAAACCTAGTTCGGTCTATTTCTCTCACTTCTGGGACCTTGTGCTGCTGCCACTCATGGCTTACGGGCTTTCCTTGGAACCCTAGCCCTTGTCCCTAATTGTCTTCTGTCCCCACCTCAGCAGTGGTAGTACAGACAGCCAATCATTTAATACTAGACACATTCCTTAAGAAGTTGGACTGGAACTTTAATTGCACACGACATCCAAGCCAGCAGGCAAGTCTCTTCTCAGTGGGATTACTTTTCTAGCTCTGCCCTACTTCCCTCGGGGCCTTCGTTCTCTGATCTCCCAGGAAGCCAAAAAACCCAGGTCTCTTTGGATTTCTTTAGATCAGCATTGTCCTATAGGACTTTCAGTGATGATGAATCCATTCTCTCTCTATTCCTGGCCACATGTGGCTGTCAAGTACATGAAAATGGCTAGTGTGACTTGGAACTGAATGTGTGATTTTATTTAGCGTTAGTTAATTTAAACTGAAAAAGCCATGTGTACTCATAGTGATGACGGTGCCCTTGATTTTGGAACAGAATGTCTTAGAAGAGGTGTTTTCTTCTGGCTGCCCTGTGACCCTCTACCTTCATGATCCAGCTCTTCCCAGTGAAGAAACTCTCCTTGACTTCTACACTGACTTTCTTTTACTACTGATTTTGACTGGTTAAACCTTGAGGTTTTTACCTTTTTCCTGATTATATACACCGTCCATACTTGGGTTCAACATGTCTTTTTGTTTCTATTGTCCTATTTCCTCTGTGAGTATATCCTTATTCCTTATCTGGCAACTGCAAATATTCCTTCTTTTTTTGTTTTGTTTTGTTTTGTTTTGTTTTGTTTTTGTTTCTTTTTTTTGAGTTGGAGTCTCACTCTGTCACCCAGACTAGAGTGCAGTGGCCGCTCCCGGCCACAGCAGCCTCGCCCTGCTGGGCTCCGGCGATCCTTCCGCCTCAGCCGTCCAAGTAGCTGGAACTACAGACACGTGCTACCATGCCCGGCTCATTTTTGATTTATTGTAGAGATGAGGTCTCACCAAATTGCCCAAGCGGGTCTCGAACACGTGGGCTCAGGCAATCCACTCACCCCAGCCTCCCAAAGGCGCGGGATTACAGGCTGAGCCACTGAGCCCGGCTGGTTTTCACCTTTTTAAGGTTCTTCACTGATTATATACACCCTCCATACCTGGGTCCAACATATCTTTTTGTTTCTATTGTCCTATTTCTTCTGTGAGCATATCCTTATTCCTTATCTGACAACTGCAAATATGCGTTCTTTTTTTAACAAATAAGAGGAACTTATCAGAAGGGTAGAAGGTTTCTTTTGGGACCTAAGGATGAGATATGAAACTTGGCTTTAGAAGACTAAGTGGAATGGAAAACTATCAGCAAGTGTTTGCTGAGGACCAGCTACCATGTGCCAGTCAATGTTTGAGATTTGAGGGAGCATAGCAGTGAATTTAACAAAGTCCAAGATTCTGCTAATACATCAGGGGATCTAAGTACAGGGTGAGAGGCCAAGAGTCATAGTAGGTGTTTGTACTTTTATTTTATTTTGTTTGTTTATCTATTTTAAAGATGTGGGGTACAATTCAGGAGTAGGTATATAAGTGGATATCATACAGGTAAAGTTTGGGCCTCCCTTTGGTCCCCACTTTGCCGGGTTTGAGATTAGGTACCCTTATGGATGTTGCGTTCACCCCCTGCCCCCCTACTCTGAGGTGTGTAATTTTAGAAAGGATTGTCAAGAATGCCATCTTTGATAAGGTGATATTTGAGCAGAGAGTGGAATGAAGTCAGGGAATGAAGAGAGCGGTTCTGTGGGGTAAGAGCATTGTTGTTGGAGGGAACAGCAAGTGCAGTGCCCTAAAACTAGAGCCCTTGTCATCTCCCCCCATAATTCCATACTCCCCCTTGGTCTCTCATCTTTGCTTTTCATTATAAGACTTAAATTTATAGACACACATTTTTACACCGGACTCCAGAACTCCACTGGTGTTGTTGAAAGATTAGACTCAAATGGATCAAGACTGTGAGACATAGTCAAAATATACTTCTCAGTCACCCCTGGTCATGCAGCATCTTACACATCTAGTCTCTCACTCCAGCATGAGGACGGTTTAATAGCGGCAAACTGAAGATACAAAAGCAAGGTGCATACTAGAGCTTGTAGAAAATGTCTTCTTAAGAAGGAGAAAGCATTATAATTTGACTTTCTAGCCAAAGGCAATTCAAAACATTTCAAAGTTTAGGTCGTGGTTCATTCTTATATCTAGTATCATGTGTTATTTCAGTACCCAGATGTGGCCGTTCCCCATGGCTAGAAGAAATCAACCACGTTCAGTAGTATGTTAGAATACAACTCCAAGACTGTGTGTGGTTCTCATTTTCCACGTTGCAATCGCAGGTGGAATCTGTCTTGACGCTTCCACAGTCCATTGACAGTCAAACAACTTCATCGTGTAAATGCCATTCTTCCTTCTCACCAGCTGCTATGGTGTGATGTGTCCTCTCCAAGATTCAGGTCAAAACTTAATCCCCATTTTGGTGGTATTAAGAGGTGGGGACTGGGGGAAGTGATTAAGTCACGAGTGGATTAGGCCCCTATAAAAAGGGATGGAGATAAGTAGCTTAGGTCCTTTTGCCCTTCCACCTTCCCCCATGTGAGGACATAGCACTCATCAACTCCGGAAGAACAGCAACACGGCGCCATCTTGGAAGCAGGGAATGGGGCCCTCACCAGATACTGAACCTACCAGCACCTTGACCTTGGACTTGTCGACCTCCAGAACTGTGAAAAATAAATTCTGTCCTTTATAGATTCCCAAGTCTCAGGTATTTTGTTTTAGCAGCAGAAACACTGACGTCAACTTTAATGGGATTGTTAGGACTCGGAGATTTTTTTTTACTCATTGGAAGATAGTAAGCCACAGCTATGTACCACATAAAAGATCTTTATGCTGTTTACTGCAAATAACATTAAGGTCATGACAGCAATGAGTAATGCCCAGGAAAAGCAGAGATCAGCCTCATACTTTTTTTTACCAACTGCACTGAGAGAAAATAAGCAACACTGCCCAGTTTAAGGGCAGATTCTCAGATTTTATTTCAAATTTCCTGCCCTTTGTTGTCCTCTTAGAAGCCTTAACAATGCTCGAAACTTGTTTCTTTTTTATTTCACTTCCTCTGCTTGAAAAACATGAAGGGGGAGGTTTCAAAATGCTTGGTGTTATCTTAGAAACCAAAGTGAGGCCGGGCTCGGTAGCTCAAGCCTGAAATCCCAGCACTTTGGGAGACTGAGGTGAGGGGGATTGCCTGAGTCCACGGGTTCGAGAAGAGCCTGGGCAACTTGGCCAGCCCTCATCTATACAATAAAATCAAAAAATTAGCTGGGGCATGGTAGTGCACGCCTGTAGTTCTGGCTACTTGGAAGGCTGAGGTGGAAGGATCTCCTGAACCCAGAAGATCAATGCCGGGGTGGCCTTTAGCGTGCCACTGCACTCTAGCCTGGGTGACAGAGTGAGACTCCGACTCAAAAAAAAAAAAAAGAGAATCCAAAGTGAATCAGAATGTGCCTTTTTGTCCTCCTTGTGCCATTTTTCAAACTGAAAGCGACCTTCCAGCTCATCATGTCCAGTCTGCCTATTTGCCCAGTCAGAGAACAGGCCCAGAGAACAGTTGAGTAGGGTTGGGTCATTGCCCATCAGCACAAAAGCAGCTCATGGCCCATTCACAGCCTTCTCTCTTGCAACCGGCCTCCAACCCAGCATGGTGAATTCTCCTCCAGTAGAAATCATACAGCAACGTGACATCATTAACTTTTACATGGGGAAATGCCCTCAAGGAGAGGAGATTAAGAGTCATTGCCATCTATATATCTGGATGGCATGGAACACTTCTTAAGCAGATACTTAAATATCTGATAAATGTGCTGTTCATATTCTTCTCTGATTACTTTCATCAACTGTGAATCAAAGGGCGTACTGGTTTTATTTTCTTGAAAAAGAAAGCCAGATATAATTTTATTTCAATATTTTAGAATTTCACAATCTTAAGGCGCCTTACTGCCTTCCCGTCTCTGCATGTCAAATTTACTAATTTTATTAACATGTTGCCAGATAACACGCTAAGTATCTCAAAGCCAAAACAGATCGGCTCTCGCCTGATAAATGTGCAAGAGTCAGCAGAGGATTTGAAAATTGAACTTGATTCTCAAGTTACTGCCAATTTGCCAGACCTAAGCTGGTTAGGAGCAATATTTTAAAACCAGATTATTTGGTTCTAGAAGGGTTGTTTAAAGATCCTCAACACTCTTGGGAACTTTGTTGTAACGGTGATTGATTCCATGATATCTTTGAAAGCCTTGGAGTACAGTGGTTATAAAAACATCATTTTTTTTTTCAGTTTGTCTGTTTCCTCAAGTTTCCTAAAGGGTTTTTAGAAGTCATCAAACTTTTGCATTCTGTTGATGAGTAGGAATAGGTTTACCAAACTCTTAATTATCTTGTCATTCCTTTCCTGTAATTTTCTTTGGTATGAGAGCATTGCACAAAGTGTGACTTTTCTAATAAGAGAGTGCTTGAGTGGCATTTTTTGCTGTCTAGAGGATTTGCACATATACTTCAGGCATGTTTGCTGTTCATCTTGATCCTACAAGGTATCATTTCATAAATCAGGAAATGGAGGTTTCAAGAATTTTTTTTTTTTTTTGAGCTGGAGTCTCACTCTGTCGCCCAGACTGCAGTGCAGTGGCCACTCCCGCCCACCGCAGCCTCGACCTGCTGGGCTCCGGCGATCCTTCC
>NW_007248083.1:75257-76262 GCF_000164805.1 Carlito syrichta | reverse complement strand
CAGGCAATCCACTCACCTCAGCCTCCCAAGGCACGGGATTACAGGCTGAGCCACCGAGCCCGGCTGGTTTCAAGAATTTAAGTGGCCCCCAGGCTGGTCTCGAACTCCTGACCTCAGGTGATCTTCTTGCCTGGGCCTCCCAAAGCCCTGGGATTACAGGTGTGAGCCACTGTGCCCAGCCACGCTCAAGTTTTTGACCTTCGAATACTGGGAGTTCACCAAGCTGTTCTTATTATATATATCTCCTCAAATAAGTGAAGTCATTGCAAAGAACCCAAGTTCTTTTCTGAGAAAATTACTGCTCTCTTAACCACCTCCCCCATACTTCCTTCAACTCCTGCTGACCACACCCAGTATCTTTGCCTTCAACTGGTGTGTGAAGTATGTGAATGTGTGTGAAGATCTGCTCTTGAATTTACTTAATGGGAATATCTATTTTATGGTTGAGTATCAGGAAGGATGAGGGCTCACATGTCACCACTTGTCTTCATCTCGCATTGACCTTGGATAAGTTATTTCATCTCTTTGACCCTTAGTTTCACAACACTTAGTACTAGACTAAGCATCTAGTCTGCATTCAATAAATGGTGATAATAGTAATTATTACTATTACTATTATCACACAGATCCGATTTCTAAAGTAGATGGCCCTTTCCTTGAACTGAGATGTGATTATCCATATGAAGGAATTAAATGCATGTTTTAAAATATCCATATTAGAGGGTTAAATCATGACTTTTTACATTCTAGTTAAACCTCTAATATTAGAAGAGAGAACTTAATGGACAGGATAACCAGTCGTTAATTGTAAAAGTTCAGGGGCCACTGGGGGTGGGCGGGGGGCAGGTGACATGAGGAAGCCACAGGGATGAGACAAACTTGAGGATGCAGGGACATTGTCAAGGGGAATGTTACACCTCACACCAGCCTGACTATTGCCATGGACGGTGTGAGCCTGACTGTTGCCATGGACGGTGTGGGTCCATCTGTTCCTTTTTTTTTTTT
>NW_007248083.1:66590-75030 GCF_000164805.1 Carlito syrichta | reverse complement strand
CGACCTGCTGGGCTCTGACGATCCTTCCTCCTCAGCCTTCCAAGTAGCTGGAACTACAGGTGCACACTACCACGCCCTGCTAGTTTTTGATTTATTGTAGAGATGAGTTCTCACCAAGTTGCCCAGGTGGGTCTCGAACCTGCGGGCTCAGGCAATCCACTCACCACAGCCTGTCAAAGTGCGGGATCGCAGACTGAGCCACCGAGCCCAGCTCTGCCCATCTATTCTTAAGCGGAGTTAGAAAACCAGCTTTCATATGGAATCTCCTAACTTTGAAATATAGTTACATTTTAAAAAGGAAAGAGGTCAGGCGCAGTGGCTCACACCTGTAATCCCAGTACTTTGGGAGGCCAAGGAGGGAGGATTGCTTGAGCCCAGGAGTTCAAGACCAATCTAGGAAATATAGTGAGACCTTGTCTCTACAAAAAAAAAATTTTTTTTTTTTAAATTGCTGGGTGTGGTGGCACTTGCCTGTAGCCCCAACTATTCAAGAGGCTGAGGCGGAAAGATAACCTGAGGCCAGGAGGTTGAGGCTGCTGTGATCCATCATCATGCCTCTGCACTGCACAGCAGCCTGGGCCACAGAGTAAGACCCCTGTTCAAAAAGACAAAGCGAAACAAAAAAAAGAGAGAAAAAGAGAAAGAAAAGAGTGTAGACCAAACAGAATTCATCTGTGGACTGATCCAGTTCATGCACTGACAATAGCAATCACTGCTTCCGCTTCCCACAGCCCTGTCTTCTCCCAAGTTATTTGCCTGTCAGAAACCAAGGATTTTGGACCTCTCTGTATCCCCCTTTAAAGGGATGCCTTTCCCAAATATGGTAGCACTTCTGGTCCTTTTCCAGAGGAAAATATGGAAATCATCTGTTTTGACCAAAATTTTTGCATATTTAATAAACCTGTAATTGGAAAATCTTTCAGGCACCAGGCATGCACCAGACCCTGCAGCACATTTTGAAAAAGAGGGAGGGAACGCCTCTGCAGAGAAATTTATTAGTGAAAATTCTGCTCTCACAGGAAATTGATATTCAGACCAAATAACATGCTTAGTTGAAGCAAATGGCTCATCGTAGGGGCTTATTTTTCTGAGTCCTTAAATAGTTGCTACCTTTAAAAAAAAATCTGTTCTTACCAGATTTTGTATTAGTTTCTGCATTTTCTGTTAAGCTGCCTCAGTACTTTGAGATATAGCACTGTTTAAGTCCTAGATGAATAACTTAATTTAAAAGCACATCTTCATTTAGACCTTTGCCATTTCCAAAGTTCTTTTGATAAAAGTCATTTTTGTGCATTTTAAAATTCCCTATAAGAATAGCATCTTGAGGAAAGTACCCTGTCTTACATCTGCTCAAGGGTTTAATACAAGAGCGCTCATGGAGCAGATATGCCGTTCATAGTGTTTCTATTGACTAATTTTAGCTGAATTGGAATGTTATAAAACTCCATAAATCATGTGCCCATTGTCTTGCCTCTGTCAGACTGTGCCATTTACCAGTGTTGTTTTGACTGTCACCAAGAGAGCTATTTAATCATCTTTTAGCCAGGCTCAATGACTCAGCCTGTAATCCAGCACTTTGGGAGGCCGCGGCGAGTGGATTGTTTGAGCCTGCAGGTTCAAGACCAGCCTGGGCAACTTGGTGAGACCTTGTCTCTACAATAAAAAAATTTTTTAAAAAATTATCCGGGCATGGTAGCGGATGCCTGTAGTTTTGATTACTTGGAAGGCTGAGGTGGAAGGATTGCCAGAGCCCAGTGGGTCGACGCTGGGGTGGCTGTGAGTGTGCTACTGCACTCCAGGTGGGTGACAGAGTGAGCCTCCAACTCAAAAAACAAAACAAAATCATCTTTTATTCTCAATCATCTTTGGGTTATTTTCCTTGTTGCTATAGCCCATCATTCATGTCCTATCAACTGAGGGAGAATGGCTTCCCCAGTTGCTATCACTCTAGGTAAAATACCAACTTTCAAGCCCTCCCAGCGGCAGCATAAAGTTACTGTTTTGACAGTTCATGAAATAGTGCCTCATTCGCCTCCTTCTCTGGAGGTACTATCCCATTTACATTGATGTAGCTTCATTTTTTTCGACGAGCTACGGACTTCCTCTTTTCCTCAGCCCCAGCTCCTGAATTCTGATTTTTGGTTCATTTCACAGTCTCTACAGTGAGGCTTTGCCAGATAAATGCACTGTTAAAATGAGCTTTATCAATGAGAAACTAAAAACGCCATGGATTGACGACAGTATTTGCTGCAAACTGCTCACCTCTCCCCAGCTTTCAGAAGTATATTTTGTCCACATGATGCCTAT
The DNA here is from genome assembly GCF_000164805.1 of Carlito syrichta. NCBI lineage: Eukaryota > Metazoa > Chordata > Mammalia > Primates > Tarsiidae > Carlito > Carlito syrichta. Next base: position 72,723 of record NW_007248083.1, on the reverse strand, counting down.
TAAAGATGAAGGAACGTGATTGAGAGAGCTAAAAGTGTTCCAGCATTTTGAATATAGCACAAGTACTCGTGTTCTGAAATACTGCCTTTGGCAACAATATGGATATTTCCACCTGCAAAAATCATTTTAATGGTTTGGGTTTTGTCTCCTGTTATGTGACCTGATTCTGGGGACATAGATCCAAAAAAAGAAAAAAAAAAAGGCAGAAAAAGAAAGGAAAATTCAGCAAGTATTGGGAAGCTCAAACTGCACTTCATTCCTCAGTGATACAAAAAAATTCAGGACTAAGCAAGAAAACAGAATATGCATTTTAAGGAGTTAGAGTCATTGCGATTGGGGAATGTTACATAGGAAAGAGTGCAATTGAAATTCCAGCCCAGTTATTTTATGTTTGTCACCACAGAAAGCCAATTACTTTTCCATTCAGCTACAGCTTGTTTTATTGTGTAGATGACTTTTTAAAAATTTCCTTGTAAATTATATTTTTAAAAATTCAAGTTTAAAGGGACAGTCAAGATTTCAATTCAGGGTATCCCATTGGATTAGTTCCTTTGAAACGTGAGTAGTCATTCCTTAATCCCTTAATTTAATTGCTTGGTAGATACAAATTTACGTTTATACAGTTTTCTTAAAGCAATCATAGTGAACTATTAAACTCATGAGCCAAAAGGCGGCTGAAACCCAAACCCTCAAAGCTAAATTCCCTCAGTTGAACACGTCCAAACGGGAAAATCTCTCTCTCTCTCTCTCTCTCTCTCTCTCTCTCTCACACACACACACACACACACACACATACACACACATCCCTCATTTCCATTTCACTTATAATTACCTGCATAATAGTAAATTTAAGCTGGAGTTATATTAAGGTGGCTTACAACTGCCCAGATTCAGTAGTTTATTGATCAGTTCTTGACGTTTAAGTTTTTAAACCAAGCATCAAGTGTATTCAGATCAATTTTGGAAAAGAATACTTGTCTTATGAGTTTAGGTGGACAAGTCTGGGATTCGTTCTCGGCTGTTGTGCTTCTGCGGTAACTTTTTTCTTGCCTCCTCAGCTCTCTGCTGCACGTTTGTTGACTGCTTCTCTGTCTTTAGAGATATGACCTTGAGATCCTTGTGCTTTCCCATTCTGCCCATTCCCTTCAGTCCACCCTTGTTCTCAACCTGGAGAGTGTTTCCTTTCTTCTCCTGCTTCTCTGAACCACCCATCCTTCAAGGACTGATGCCTCCATGGAGTGGCATTTCCAGTGTTCACCCTCTCTCCATCTCTGACCTCCTGTTATCACTTAAAGGCAAGTGACTGATTCTCCTTAGGTCATATTTGTTAATTGACTCCTCAAGCTATAATATAAGCCACAGGAGGGCAGGGACCAACTTGGGGCTTGTTGTAAATCTCTTGCTGTGTGGAGAGAGTGTTGCAGACATTTGATAGCCTTAACTGATGACCAGGTGGTAGGCAGTTTCAGTGTCAAAAAAGATGATCTCTCTGCCCTTTCAGAGAGATCTGAGTATTATGTCACTCTTGAAGGGGTTTAAAATCAGTATTGGCATTACAAAACATTTGCATGAAAAGGAGAATGGATGCCTTTACGCCACTTAACTGTTTATTTCTCACCCACAATATGGTCTCCCTAACAGCTAAGGGATGTTTTCTTTACTACTGACCCTGGTGACCGTGTAGAACTGTCACTTGAATGAAAGCTGCATGCACCTGCCATGGCAGAATCTGCCGTGCATTCACTGATTTATTTATTTTTAAGTAAAACAATTTTTAAATACATAAAATGATAGAAAATTCCAAAATGACATAAGTGTATAAAATAAAAAGATTCTTCTCCACCCTAGTTTTCTGGCCAAACAATGGCCCTTTTTTAGGGCTAAACAATGTTTGATTGATTTCCACGTTCTTATAGCTACTTTCAGAGGTCATCTACATACATAAGAATGTGTGTGTGTGTCAGCAAAACACAAACGGTAATGTGTCAGTCAGGGTCAGGGTTTCAGCTGCAAATTGATGGCTCTCTTGAATCAGGGAGATTTGTGAAGAGTTCAGTCAAGGGGCTATTTACAAAGGTGTAGACAAAGTCCAAAGAAACCACTACAGTAGTGGAGAAACCGTAGTGCAGATACTTGGGACTAGTAATCACTGTATTTTATTTATTTTTATCTTATTTTAGAGTTGTGGGGTACCTATGAAAATTATTTACTATATAAGTAAATTGCGTGCAGGTGAGGTTTGGGCTTCCAGCGAGCAAACCCTCTCTCCCCCAGTAGTGGTTGTGTGCCTTGTCCCTCCTCCCTCCCTTCCGTCCCTTCTTTAGCAGTGCCTGGCATTTGTTGTTCCCACCTGTGTGTCCGGTGCTCAGGGATTGTTTATGAGTGAGAACGTGCGGTATTCAGTTTTTTGTTTCTTTGATAGTTCACTTAGAAAGATGCATCCATGCAAAGATTTTGTTCTTTATGGCTGCATAGTAATCGCTGTCTTGACTCACTAGGCCCCAAGGGAAAAGGATAGGGAAGAAGTGAATCTTGGAAACGATGACCTCAAGAGAACCTGTGACCTGAAGGTAAAGGACTCAGCCAGCTAGAGAAAATTCCATCGGGGGGAGGGGGGGGGGAGCCAGGGCATAAATACCCCCAGTGTAGTCTTTGCTTCTCTTACATGCTGCCAGGTCTCCCACTAGCCAGACTTAATGGAAACTTTAGGGCGTCAGTGCTGGTTGATGTAGTCCAAAAGTTCATCCTCCTAAGGCAGAGGTGACCAAGAATGGAGAGCACATCTCTTGGGGCAATAGAAGATGCCCAACCCAGGTACCTCTACACCTAGGTCTGCACCTGGATTCGTTCTTGAATGCTATAGCCTGGGAATCAACACTTATCAAGACAGTCACGTGGAGCTGCCTGTTGCTTTTTAACTGTTGCATTGTATTCCTCATTACAGTGTTTCTAATTTATTTTACCAGACCTCTGTTGATGAATAATTTGTTTGCAAATTGTTTGCCCCTATAAACAACACTGCAGTGAATTTGTCAATGAATATCCTAGATTCTCAGAAATGAAAGTGGTAGGTGAAAGGGTATTTGCAGTTGTACTTTTGATAGATATCACTGGCAGATACTTTTAAATTATGCCAGTTTACAAACCAGCATTATGAGAGTACCTGTTCCCCACCCCTGACCCTGTGTTATCTGACTCGTTAATCTTTTTCAGTATGAGTTAGGTGAATGCATTTTTAATCTGCATTTCTCTTGTTGGCAATGAAGTTGACATGCTTTGATTTTAAAGTTTATTCTCTGGTGACGTAATCAGGAAGTAGTAATTAAAGTAACTTTTTTTTTGTTTTTGACCATAGTGTAGAGAACTTGTGTGATATACCATTTGTTTCCCGAGAGCATTGATAATCTGTGTCATTAATTCTTCTTGTATTTGTTGAGTACTTACCATTTAAAAGTAGAAATAATAAGACATTGCCATTTCAAAGAGATTTTAGAGTATTAACTGTATCATCCTTGGAAGGTATTAAAAAAGTATTATTACAAAAACATTTGCAGGAGGAGAATCGATGCCTTTAGGACACTTGTTTGTGCATATTATGGTCTTCCTGTTAGCCAAGTGATGGTTTCTCTAGATCTGATCTTGGTGCCCCAGAAACCATGTGGGACTGTCACTTGAAGGAAGGTCTCATTTTTCTTTTCTCAAGATACTTGTAATTACATAGGGAATTGGGGTTCAAACACATTTTTAAAACTAAAAAGAAGATATAATGTTGTATTAGAAGTTCCAATTACTGTGTTGAAACAGATGGTCAGAGAAGAGAAATATTCTTAAGATATTCCTATTTTGACTTAATATTTTTTCTTTGGTTGACTGGTTGGTTGTAGTAATTGTTCAATGTATTTGATGGGTTTGGGAATGTCTTTCTTTCATGAAGAGTTATACAGGGACTCCTCCTTGACTGCTTGACTTGCTTCTTTGTTGTGGGTGGTCAGAAGTGTGTGACGGGCCAATAGACTTGTCCTACCTGGTCGCAAGGGCCTGGATGTCTGTTGCCAGCGTCATAGGCCACAGCGACCATCTGCCAGATGGCTGCCTCAGTGTCTGACTCCAGAATGCCAACTGCAGTTAAAAAACCTTCTTTCAGAGAACAGGGTCTTTCAATTCTGGGCCCATATGGCGATCAGGGCCTCTGGGCCTGTGATCATTTAAGAGGTCAGGCTCAAAAGAAAAGCAGATGTTGAAATAACTGTAAGATGAGAAAGGCCTGTAAAAAGGTGAGGGATAGGTATTTTTAATTTTGCTAAGTTTAGAATCAGTGGAGAAAGGGATATAATTGCCAGTCAAAAAAAACTGGGTTCTCCATGGCCTTCCTACCCAGCATGACGTGGACAGCAGCCTCCATGACCCCTGGGAGCACTGTCTCACTTCCTGTCTGTGATGGTCAGTTTTATTAATATGTGTACTTGGCTAAGCTCTAGGACCCACTAATCTAGATGTTGCTGTGAAGATGTTGTGTAGCTGTGATTGACAGCTGCAATCAGTTGACTTTAAGTAGAAGAGATTACCCTTAACAACATGAGTGGGCCTCATCCAATCAGTTAGAAAGCCTTACAAGCAAACACTGAGATTTCCCAGAAAATAAATTCTGCCTCAAAACTTGATTTCTGCCTGAGTTTCCAGCCTACCGGTCTGCCCTATAAATTTCAGACTTGCCGTTCCCCACAACTGTCTGAGCCAATGCACTCTCCCCCACCTGCGGGTTGAAAATATTTCCAAGGGATTTATGTGTGTGTTAATATTTGACAGGCACTGCTCTAAGGTATAGTGAGTTCTGTTCACTTGTTGCCATGGAATAGTCTTTGAGAGGCTACATTTAATTGTATCCGTTTCCATGGGCTTCTATGAAATATTTAGCACTACGCAAGACATCCACAGGTGTTTCTAGAATAAATACAGCCTTAAGTCTCCTGCAAAACATGCCAGAAAACAACAGTAGATAGGTACATGGATTCAAAGGTACATAAATGCATTTCTGACAAAACATTTAGTGAAATCTTGAGAGTTATTTGTGAAATCTTGAGAGTTTACCTAACAGTTCAGCTAATAGTAGACACAATTTCGAAGATTTGGACTAAAGTCGTATTCAAAATTCCTAATATTCATTTGGAATAAGTCTAAACCTTATTAGATTGCTCATCTTACCCTCAGAGACTGTTCTAGAAATAGACACAGCTCAGCACTTAATTCATATTCTCGAGACCTGGAACCTCTGTCTGTAGACAATGAGTTTGGGGAAAATGTGAGATGAAATGAGGAAGATAATCTGACCTAGAGTGAAGGTCTTGATATTACTCATGGGCGTATCTGAAGAGAAGTGAAATATGACAGGCCGTGTGACACTGTCATATGCTGAGATCTGCTTGTGTTCACTTCCTTCGGTAAATGACTTTCTAGGTGAGAGACGTTTTTATTGAAACCTCTTTCTGGATAACTTTATGAATAACTAATTTGCCGGTTACAAGTAGAAAGTTCTTTAAGGATGCTTAACTGCTCACAGAAGGTTCAAAAAAGTAAAAGCATGGTATTTGTGAGGGATCTCTCCAGTGTTTGTGGGGAACTGGTTCTAGGAGCCCCTCACACACCAAAATTCATGGATGTGTAAGTCCCCTATATAAAGTGGCATAGTATTTGCACATAACTTATGTACATCTTTGTGGATGCTTCACATCATCTCTAAATGACTTATAATTCCTAATACAATGTAAATGCTATGTAAATTGTTGTTATACTGTATGTATTGTTCAGGGAATAACGACAAGAAAAAAGTCTGTACATATTCAGTACAGCCACAACCTTCTATTTTTTATGTTTTTTGTAGAGATGGGTGTCTCACTATGTTGCCCAGTCTGGCCTCAAGTGGTTCTCCCACCTCAGCCTCCCAGAGTGCTGAGATTTTAAGCATGAGGTACCTCACCTGGCCAACAACCATGTATTTTTTTAAAAAATATTTGCCAGCCGGGCTCGGTGGCTCAGCCTGTAATCCCGCGCCTTTGGGAGGCTGAGGTGAGTGGATTGCCTGAGCCCGCGGGTTCGAGACCCGCCTGGGCGGCGAGACCTCATCTCTACAATAAAT
>NW_007248083.1:64626-66570 GCF_000164805.1 Carlito syrichta | reverse complement strand
AAAAAAAAAAATTTGCCATCCGTGGTTGGTTGAAGCCACAGATATGGAACCCACGGATGCGGAAGGTTGACTGTACGCTGCCTTCACATGAAAATATCTTCTCTAAACATACTGGATTAGAAGTAATTTTGAAGTTGGGTTAGGGATTGCTGTGAGGTTAATTAGGTGGATTTTGTATCGGTGTTTAGAGTGTCTTTGTTCCTAGCTATTCACGTGCATGCATTTCCTATCCTTTCTATTCCTTTGGCTTTTTAGACATTATACATTAACACAAGGTGAAGCTTTTTGATAACATGAGGCCATGACTGGTACCATCTTTTTCACCATCTTTTTCTGTGGATTGGCTTGCAAAGATGGATGTTACGTACAGCCGATGGCCGTCATCCTCCCACCCCCACTAGCCAGCCCCACATCCACTCTGACTAGCAGTTCTGCTCAGCCTGTTCTTAGTGACTCTTGAGGAGTCTGTGGTTGGCCTGGGATTCTTCAACTGGAGCTGATGGGCCTCAGATTTGTGAACCCTCTGAAATGACAAGCAAAAGTTTATATTTGTTTCTCTCCCCCAGCCCAGAGTGAGTTCATCGGTTTTTATCAAACTTAGGTGGCCCCAGCAGAGGTTAAGAGTAGCTTTGCCCTACCTGTCCCCCCAGTCCGTGATCCACAAAGGACCTGAGGACCTATCCTATAGAGGAAAGAGAATATTGGCTTACAGCAAAGGTGGGCATTTATGTGACTTCAGGGGTGGGTGGTATTGTTAAGGTGGGGGACCTCCTGAGGTTGGCTGGTGGTGAATATTTCCTACACAAAAGCTTTCCAAAAAAATAAAAATAAATGCTGGTCAAGCCTTAGCTGTGGTAGCTTTTGGTAGCAGCTTTTGCTGTAACAAGGAGAAAAAATGAGGTATCCCTGACTGGATGCTGGTGAAGTTACATCTTTTAAGCATCCTTCCTGTTATACAATGGGCACAGCCCCTTCCCCTCATATGCCTGGGCCTGCAAGGATGGTGTACGGTCAGCTGTGGGGCTGTTTTTTCAGAATTCAAAGGGAAGGCTTCCTCTTGTTGGCCCTCCCTGCACGGCAACGAGTACTGTGCACCCGCCCCTCTCCAGAGGCCCTATTGCAGTGGCATCCGGGTCTGTGCAAGTCAGTGGTGCTTCTTCTCTCTCTCCTTCTTTTGATGGTCTTTTTTGTCTCTTCTCTGTTGCTTGTGTTCTGCAGGCATCAGACCTAAACCACTTGGACCTGTCAACACATCTGTGGCTGCCACTGCTGCTCCCAGCACCATGTCTTCTGTTTTCATCTCTATCTTATCACTCCTGACTCACACCTCTGAGCTTTTGTGAGGAAAGGATTGGCCAGCCCAGAAAGGGATTCCTTTCTATCTGAGGTGTAAAAGAGCTAATCACCTCTCTTTAGGTGCATGTTTTTCACAGGGGGGCGTCTTTCAGCGTTAGTGAGGCCCCCCCTTCACCATCATACAAATTGTATATGTGTTTGCAGTGGGGGCAAGGAGTGTTGCTGTTTTGTTTTGTGCTTTGTGTGTGTGTGTGTGTGTGTGTGTGTGTGTGTGTGTGTGTCCAGACCTGTGAGTGAGAATTTCAGAGTGCTGTGATCATAGACAGTGCCTCTACTGCGAGGAAAACCTTCTCCAAACCCATGCGCGGGAGCCAACGGGAAGGACAGAGACCCACTTCTCTTGGAGTGACATCCATGCTTCAGGGGTGGGTGCTGAGTGAGGCCAGGTGTCCGGGTCCTAACGGGTGATCGCCACCAACATGTAACCTCTGCTCTACAAGAAAAGCAGCGTGAAGACAATCTGAACCCCACTGTCCCGGCCTGCCCGGCCCTGCACAGAGCTCCAATCCTGTGAGTGGGCACAGATGGCGTAAGGAAGCCCCTCCCTCTGGGACTCACTTGCCTTGAACGGAGCCTCTATGACTCAGA
>NW_007248083.1:4218-64606 GCF_000164805.1 Carlito syrichta | reverse complement strand
TGTGTGTGTGTGTGTGTGTGTGTGTGTGTGTGTGTGTGTGTGTTTCCAACTAATTGTTGGTCAGGATTCTCAACCTCGGTTGCACATTAGAATCATCAGGACAGCTTTCCAAAAGCCTGACGCCTGGGCCACCCCCTCTAGAATATTTCAGTCAGAATATCTGGGAATGGGACCCAGCCTTCATTATCTTTTAAAGCTCCCCAGGTGATTGATTCCAACATGGCCTCATAGTTGATTACCCCTAGGCTGAAATTCTAAAATGCTGGAAGGCTGAATTCTAACTCATGGAGGTTTGACTTCATATTTAAAAACAGCAACGCTTCCTAATCAGCAAATAGATGCTTGTCCAAAGCATACTGTCAAATAAACAAAACGTGGTCTTGCTTTTCTGTGTGTGCTTTGGCAGTCTCTTATAGGTAAATCTAAAGGCTTAATTTGTTTCACAGATGGGTCCAAATATAATCACTGTAGAAAAAAATGTGTATTCATTGTTGTGATTGTCCCAAATTTAACACAAGGTTCAGAGAGCATTTCTGCCTATATTTTTAGCTAAGCATAGAGCTCTCGGTCTGGAGACACTGTGAATTTCAAAATAGTTTGTTACCTAAAAATATACTTCCTGAAGTGAACTTGAGGCTTGAGAGGGATGAATGGGTTTATTTTTTTCTTCTATATTTACTGTTACCACAAGAAAGCAAATCTTAAATTTATATATGTTTATATTTTTAGAGACCCAGGAAACAGGTGCTGTACCCAAGCTACAAAGAGAGTTGCAGGGCAAAGTCTCGATGACAGAAACCTAAAATTCACAGGACAGAGAGTGACCATGGAAGTGCATTGAAACTGTTTCTCTCTAGGAAGGGGCATCCATAACACAGGGAGAACACAAGGAGGCCTTTGCTCAGGTTTCTTTGTACCTTCCAACTTCTTAAGACCCAGCCAGCGAATGGTCTAGCACCCCATTCAGTCTAAGTACTTAATCCTTCTTCATCTAGCATATAAGTGTTAATTCATGCTTGTTGGTTGAATGCCTGGTAGCCTTGCCTTACTTCACTTGACTCTCCAAACTCATGTCTTTAATTATTACCACCGTTAAAATGAAACTTATCAGTGAAAATGAATTTCATTGAGGAAGACAGTGGAAAATGGGTTGTGTTATACCTTTTCTGCTGGTTCTCAACATGCAGCATGTGTGTAAAGAGTAGTCTCTCTTCAATATATTATTAAATGAATGGGACTTAATAACACACTTATGATCACCCTCTTCCCTTATCTGAGTAAAGAAATTCAATATTCTGGCCCACTTGGTAGAAAGGGCCAAGCATGAACTTATGTTCATCCTGGATGTGTTCATGTGTTCACTCATTTGTTCAATAAGTATTTTTGAAGACCTCCCATGTGACAGGCTCTCTTAGCACTGGAGATGCAGTATGTAAACAATGCAGATAAAGTCTCATGGAGCTCACATTTTGGCCGATAGATTATTAAGCAAGTGCATTGTCCAGATAGTTTGTGTAGACAATAAAACAGTCCTGTGGTTGTCACTTGTGGGTTGCTGGAGGATGAATAGCTGACATTTAGTCAGAGACCAGAAAGTGACAAGAAGCTAGACAAAGGTAAATAGCAAGTGAAAGGCCCGAGGAAGGAATGAACTTGGTTTCTTTCCAGAAAGGAGCGAGAGGGTTGGTGATGACTGTGGTAAGGGCTAAGGTGAGAGATAGCAGGTGGCAGATCCTTGAGATGGAATCGACTTTTATTAGCCTTCAGAATTCCGGTGCCTTGTCAGTGCTTGTGAGGATTATATGTAGGAGACACTCAGTAAGTGCTGGGTAATCCACTGATTTCCCTTAAAATGACGAAGAGAAGTTGGTAGAACCAGTGTCTTGCAAAGAAGGCCCTTTTGGCTCTTTTCAGGAGTAGCTCAGGAAAATGGCGACAAAGTCCTGTTGTCTCCGCCAGCAGTTTCTCCTTTGAGTTGTACCTCGTGACTCTACATGGTCGTGACCTTCCTGCATGTCTGGGTGGTGGTGCCTGTCTGGCTCCCACATCGTCTGTGCTTCCCTGTATTTTGGGCTACCCTGACCTGGTCTGTTTTCTTACATATTCATCCAACCAAACTGTTAATTTCCTTAAGGGTGCTGTGTGGGCCCAGTACCTAGTGTTATGCAGCGGACCAGTCTAGGTTTCTTTATTTTTTTTAATATGCATTTATTTATTTAATTTTTTAAGAGACAGTTTCTCACGCTGAGTCTCATTTTGTCACCCGGGCTGGAGTGCAGTGGCATGATTATGGCTCACTGCAGCCTTGAACTCCTAGGCTCAAGCAATTCTCCCTATTCAGCCTCTCGAGTAGCTGGGACTACAGGCACACACCACCATGTCTGGCTGATTTTTTCATTTTTTATTTATTTTTTGTTGAGACGAGCCCTCGCTATATTGCCCAGGCTGGTCTTGAACTCCTGTCCTCAAGTGATCCTCCTGTCTTGGCCTCCCAAAGTGCTGGAATTACAGATGGCACCCGGTCTGGTTTCTTTATTGAATGATAAGGCTTTTGTAGCAAGAGGGCGTTATGATAACCATTGACTCCCTGCCCCTACAGTGGATTGTTTACAAATTTTGGACATGCAGGAATTCTAATCTGATGTAAAGGAATTATTTTGCCTTTCTTCATATTCATTCTCATGACATCAAGTTCATTTGAAATTGTATAACTTCTTCAGGAATGTGTTGGTAGGCTGCCTAGAAGTTGGATAATTATTTAATATCTCTTTCTTTTCCCCCAGTTAATAATGACGTGATGGTCACTGACAACAACGGTGCAGTCAAGTTTTCACAATTGTGTAAATTTTGTGATGTGACATTTTCCACCTGTGACAACCAGAAATCCTGCATGAGCAACTGCAGCATCACAGCCATCTGTGAGAAGCCACAGGAAGTCTGTGTGGCTGTATGGTGAGGAAGCTTCTTAAGAAGCTGTTCTTTCTTTCTTCTCCTCCTTTTATAAGCAATGCATGTTCGTGGTACATAGAGTCAGTGTATCTCCATCCCGTAAGTGTAGACACCCATCTCATTTCCCTTACCTTTCGACCACCTCTCTCTCTATTTTTTTTTTTTTTGAGTCGGAGTCTCACTCTGTTGCCCAAGCTGGAGTGCAGTGGCACACTCACAACCACTGCAGCATTGACCTGCTGGGCTCAGGCAATGCTTCCACCTCAGCCTTCCAGGTAGCTGTGACTACAGGCATGTGCCACCATGCCCAGCTAATTTTTTGATTTATTATGGAGATGAGGTCTTGCCAAGTTGCTCATGCTGGTCTTGAACTTGTGGGTTCAGGCAGTTCTCTCCCCTAGGCCTCCCAAAGTGCTGGGATTATAGGCTTGAGTCACCATGCCCAACCTCTTTCAATTATTAAGAGTAGTTTCTTGGGGTCTTCTGTACATTTTAAAATATACACACATATGTGTATATTTAGGTGTGTGTTTATGTGTATGTGTGTGACAGTCTATAAAATGATTAATAATATAATAAATCAGGAAACCCTTTCTTGTATCCAGAAAAGAGATGTGCCACTTAATAGTCATTTAACTGATGCCTTCTCAGTGCCCCATAGTGACACCAGGAACTCTGTTCTACCAAGACAATCTCAGGCCCGTGTTGTGGACAGAGAGATGAAAGGTTGGCTGTGGGAAAAGAAAACCACCTGCCAAAAATGGGGAAGCTACTTGGAGAACCAGAAAAACATTCCCCTCCTTAGTCAGAAACCCTGGTTATATCACACCTGTAACTACTGGGCTACACGCAACATCTTTATTTCGGATCAGAACTATATATTTCTCTTAGTTCAGATTCTTTCTGTTTTTCTCTCTCTCTTTTTCCCTCCAACTCACCCCAAACACATCTCAAATAGTTTTTATACATACACAGTGTATACTCTTGAATCATGTATTAACTCATGTTTAAGGATTGGGGTCATGAGCAAGAGACAAACAAACTTGGTCATTAAAAGAGTCCAAATTTTATAAAAATGTGTAAATTCATTAATGGGATATGGTATTTTGCAGACTCTTATTCTGATGTTTTGAATGTATCAGCTATTTTTTTTTAAAGTAGCTTATATGTCTCCTGGCCAGTTGACAAACAAGAATACAAGCCAAAATATCTCACCCCCCTTTTTGGGGAATGAATCCTTTGACACAAAAAACTATGGAGGCAGGGAAGACAGCGCCTCTTTTTCCATGACCACAACTGATATGAAGACTGCCCAGTAGCTTAGTGGTTAAGGATGGGTGGATTTTTACATATATACCATTTGTCGTATGATCATGAGTCCTCTCAAGACCAACAGATGGCCATGACGATAGATATGGAATCCTTGTGAATTTCTGTCCATATCTGGGATGAACTGGTTTCTTAAGAACTGAAGGGATATTATCCGCCGAGACCTGTCATAGCAGTGTGCTGTGCCTACCACCGTGATATAAGGCATGTCCGATTCCAGGCAGTGCTTTGGAAGAAGGGATTTTGACAAAGAGTATGTTCAGAGGAGAGGGACCAGTGTGGTTAGAGGTTTGGAAAGCATGCCAGATGAAGAATAGCCTAGGCAGTTAGACATGGTTAGTGCAGTTAAGACAGGACGTGGGTTCTGTTGAGAGAAACTGGAAGAGTCTCAGGTAGAAAATACAATAAGCCTGTTCTGCATAACTCTGAAGAGTAGAGGGAGGCTCTATAAGATTTACAAGGGGACAGACTTGTGCTCAGCATAAGTTTAAACATTTTCACAATCATGGTTTCCCAACAGCAGAACAGGCTTCCTTTTCTGGAAGCATTGAGTGAAGTTCAAGAGAGGCTGGATGACTGTGTGTCAGATGGAGTGCAAGAAAGACTGAGACACCAGACTAGGTGGCCTCAACACTTCCTTCTATGGTTACTTGAATACCCACTGTGGTGCAAGAGCTTACTTTTGCTACCAAAAATAGGCTCATTTAATTAAGATTTTTTTTCCCTGACTGGTAATACAAGCCCAAATGATGGAATGTGAATCAAGTCTCTCTGGAGGAGAGGCTTTGCTAGTCTCCAAAAATGTGAGCTTGTCAGAGAGAGGGAGTCTCCTTGTGTTCTCTGTGTCCCGGCTACAAAGAGTAAATACAGTGACATTATTTTGACCTGTCTTTCAAAGACAACTTCTCCTGTGGAGTGAGGGTATTGACAGTGAGAAAGGGAAGTGTACTGGATGCTGTGGTACCTTCCCCGATCCCCCTTCAGGACTGAGGCACTCACTGGGAGTGGTCAGCAGCTGAAGTATCACCCCTAAGTCTCTTCAGGGACTTTCCCTCCACTGATGGGAGCTGCTTCATTCATGTAGGACCCTTTTCATGGGTAGCCAGCATCCCATGGCTGGTTGATGCAGCAGGACACATATCTGGCCACTGTGCCTCAGTTTGGGGCAACTCTGAAGGACCATCTCAGCTTCAAGGCTTCTGGGGTGTTTGGTGAGGCCTCTGTTGCAACCTGCATTATGGTTCAGCTTCTCCCTCTGTGTAGTGCTGCTTCCTTCAGCCCCTCAGGTCCATCCCCAAAAGCCTCCCGCATGGGACTCTCACAGCCTCAGAGACTGTTTCCAGGAAACCCACACTAAGACAGGAGGCTATTATAAAAATAGCCAAATGTGAAACAGAAAGGCCCTACTATGGTTGTGGCTTTCAATATTTTTTTTTTTTTTTTTGAGTTGGAGTCTCACTCTGTCGCCCAGACTGGAGTGCAGTGGCCGCTCCCGGCCACCGTAGCCTCGCCTGCTGGGCTCCAGTGATCCTTCCCCTCAGCCTTCCAAGTAGCTGGAATTACGGGCGCTACCACGCCCGGCTGATTTTTTTGATTTATTGTAAAGATGAGGTCTCGCTGCCCAGGCGGGTCTCGAACCCGCGGGCTCAGGCAATCACCTCAGCCTCCCAAAGGCACGGGATTACAGGCTGAGCCACCGAGCCCGGCTGGATTTCTATATTTTTATCAGTTTTAGTGTTCTTTTCATTCATTTATGCATTTAACTAATGTCAGTTGAATACCCATCCCATGTAAAATGCTTAAAATTTCCAAGGACAGAAATGCTTTAGCACCAAAATTAATTTATTGTAGTGACTTTTCCTTCAGTAGATAGTGACCACTATAGTTCAATGGCTCAGAGCAAATATTGCAGGACAACTGTGTTTACTTCACTGTATCTATCCTTTCTATGTTCAACTGTATGCAGAGATGTTTTGAAAAGTTAGCTCTGCCTGGCAGAAGTACTGTTACAGGAATAAGTGGACAAAGCAGCTAAGAACTTTACCCAGACCCAAGTATTATAGTTATTTTCTCACTGCGATTTTAGTTCGGCAAGCAGTTAAGACGTGGAAAGAGGCTCTGAAGAATCTGCCTAGTAATTAGAGACAAACTGTATTCCATGGTTCACAGTTCCTTCTTTGGCCTCTCAAAGCTACAAGGAAGAGGGACCATGCATTTTCCTGGTAGCATCGAAGATTTAGCATGCCTTCATTTTATTACCAGAAACCAAACACACACACACACACACACACACCTGTGGAGGCAAGGAGGGCAGCGCTCTTGTTCCATGACTGGTTGTTACGCTTCCTGTCACAGTAGGGACCTACTCAGCAAAGGCTCACTCCATCCTCTTGTGCCTTCTGGAGTTCTAGTTCAGGTACCCTCAGCTATTTCACAAACAGGCACATGGGCCTCCCTTGAGCCAACTCTGGGCTGCACAAATGTTATAAACACTGTCTCTATTCTTGGGTGGGCTGTCCTCTCCCACATTCGTAGTCTTTCTATCCCCTTGTCGACATTGTCCTTTAATGACCTTCAATTAAGCACTAAGAAGGTGGTACTAGCCAAAGGTGTTCTTTCGCTTATCAGGATGGCCCACCCGTTTTCCAGGTGATACCCGACTTGGCTGCTTCTTGTTTCTAGCCTGCTTTTCATTTTCCTTGCTGTGAGCAGGGAGCTTGTGTGTGTGTAAGGGGGGATTGGTGAGTGGACACACGTGTGTGTTGGCCTGTGTGTCTGCCCATACCTTGTACCCAGAATCCTCATGGAAGTTCACATTAGCAAAACTGGCTGGACCTAATTAGCCCTTCCCTTGGTTCCCACTCCAGAGAGAGAGATTGCCATTCAGGACAGCAGGTATTTTACATCTGAGAAGGGCAACAGTGGGAGGAAGAATGTCCAACTCACCTTGGTACTGGACAGAGTCATCATAGATGGACGGGGGTAGGGAGGTGAAGCCCTTTTCTAAGGATACCAGAGTTTTCTTTTTGGCTTTTGCCATTATAATAGTGGGCATTAATCATGTCATTTTACAATGTAATGTACACTTAGAACCAACTGAGCATCTCCTAAGGGCCCAAGGAAAATGTTATGTGATTCTCTGAGCCGCCCTGATCTGAATTAGTCTCCAAATATGTTATATGTAGGAGCACTAAATGTAAAAGCAATTAGTTTATGACAGAAAAAAAACCACTTGACTGAACTATAAATGAAGAATCCCCAGAAATTCTTTCCCATGTGTTTTAGTCGGTTTTATTTTCCCCCCCTCTTCTGCTCCTTTCTATAACTCGGGAAACTGAAATTCTTGATCTGAGATGTTTCTTCCCGTTTCTCTGGGCAGAACCAGCTGTGACATGGAATATGTCACTCACACACTGTGCCCAGAGGCCCTGCAAACAAAAAAAGAGGAACTGTGACTTCTTCTCAGGCATGCTCTTTGAGAACAGTGTAGCCAGACAGGTTTTGCCAAGAAACTAGGGAAATGATTTGAGCCTTACAGCACATTCAAGAGGGAACATCTACATTCTGAGTCCCTAGGAATATTCTTTCTTCTCATGCCCTCAACTTTAATGATTTAATTAAGACTTAAGGTGTAAGATTGTCCAGCAGGACTGCCCCCAAGGAAAGCTCCAAGTTTATAATCATAAGTGGGTTGAGGATAAGCAAAGGAAAAACAGAAACGAGGAGAAAATCTCAGGAGACTATAGGACAACCATGGAGAGCAAGAACCAGTTGCCACTGTTAAAACCATTTCATGACAGAAAATAGTCTAGATGACCTTTCTGTCCAGAGACCGTATCACTCATTCTTCTTTCTCTCTTTCTCTTCCTCCCCCACTCTCCCCAATGAACCCCTGTGCTCTAGGAGAAAGAATGATGAGAACGTAACACTAGAGACTGTGTGCCATGACCCCAAGCTCCCCTACCATGATTTTATTCTGGAAGATGCTGCATCTCCAAAGTGCGTTATGAAGGAGAAAAAGAAGCCTGGCGAGACTTTCTTTATGTGCTCCTGTAACACGGATGAGTGCAATGACAACATCATCTTCTCAGAAGGTGGGTTTCCTTCTCTATAGGGACCGGGGCCTGGAGTCTTCTGTGTTGACTTTTTGTCTCCTCAGTCTGTGGACTCACAAAGTACATCCTCCCTTGGTTAATGCTGGAGAGTGAGTGGCTTCAGAACCATTCACCCCATGGGAAGAGTTGCTTAGGGACTAGGAGGGCTGGTTCTGGTCCTTTTCAAATCCCGTTCACTGGGGCCCATCTTATTATTTGTCTTTGACGAATCGTTTCTTTCACCTAGAGCAGCGGTTCTCAAAGTGCAACCCCTAGAGCAGCCAGCATCAGTATCTCCTGGGAACGTGTTAGAAATGCACATTCTCAGTCCCCACACCAAACTACTAAATCAGAAACCCTGGGGGGGGGGTGGAACCCAGCCATCTGTGTTTTAACAAGCCCTCCAGGTGATTCTGATGCAGCTAAGATTTGAGAACCACTGATCTAGAAATTTGAGGGGGCTATTTGACCTGGGGGAGTGAGGCTTTCTTTACAACCGAAATAGTTTTGGGTACATATTCCTAGGATTTGCTTTTAGGGTACTTATTTTTGGTTCCATTGGGAGAAGAATTGAAAATACAGAGGGAAAATAATGAGCCAAAGCTTACCTGTGGAGCCAGGATAAGACTAGATAAGATACTAGCTTCCAGCTTTGAAGGTCAGCGTTCACTCAGCTTGAAAGGAGGGTATACACCAGTCCTTCAATTTAAAAAACTATTCTGTGTTTTTTAATTACAAAAGCAGTGTATGTTCCTGATCTACATTCAATTAATCCAACAGTGTATGAAAATTATAATGAAAATTCATTTTAGCCGGGCTTGGTGGCTCAGCCTGTAATCCCGCGCCTTTGGGAGGCCGAGGTGAGTGGATTGCCTGAGCCTGTGGGTTCAAGACCTGCCTGGGCAGCAAGACCTCATCTCTACAATAAATCAAAAAATCAGCCGGGCGTGGTAGTGCGTGCCTGTAACTCCAGCAGGAAGAATGACAGGGAGGTACTGGAAGAGAGAGGAATCCTTCCATCCCATTCACTCATCCATCTTTCAGTGCGAATATTGATCACACTATAAATATTATTTTGCAACACCCAGTTACTTTTACACCTTCTTCTGAACAAGAGTGTATAACCAGATACATTGCATGTCTTTTAATAGTAGTCTGTAGTCTGTAGTTTCATCATTCTCTCCCATGGCTGATGTAAACATTCCCCTGCAGATAGACTATTGAGGTGTCTCCAGTTTTGCATGTAATGCTACAGTCGATATCTTTTAAAAAATATCTTGTACTTAGCGCGTGCCTGTAATTCCAGCTACTCGGAAGGCTGAGGTGGAAGGATCGCCGGAGCCCAGCAGGTTGAGGCTGCGGTGGCCGGGAGCGGCCACTGCACTCCAGTCTGGGTGACAGAGTGAGACTCCAACTCAAAAAAAAAAAAAAATCTTGTACAATTGTGTTCATATTTCTTCAGGATAGATTCCTAGATCATAATTTGTGTACATTGTAAATATGAATAGTCACTGCTAAATTATTCTCTTCCCAAGGAAGATATGTGAGCATATGGATTTCCATGTATCTTCTTTAACATTGGAGATGGATAATAAGTCTTTTTTTTTTTTTTCCGAGTCGACGTCTCACTCTGTCACCCAGGCTGGAGAGCAGTGGCAAGCTCATGACCACCCCAGTGTCCACCTGCTGGGCTCCAGCAATCCTTCCGCCTCAGTCTTCCAAGTAGCCAGAATTACAGGCGCACGCTACCATGCCCAGCTAATTTTTGATTTATTATAGAGATGAGGTCTCGCCCAGTTCCCCAATCTGGTCTCAAACCCGCGGGCTCAGGCAACATACTCGCCTTGGCTTTCCAGAGTGCTGAGATTACGGGCTGAGCCACCAAGGATAATAGGTCTTTAAATTTTACCAATCTGATGGTATAAACAATCTTCTCATGGTTCTAGGAAAGGAAATTCATTTTCCCTAGTGGGGAAAGGTGAGTTTAGTCAAAGAATAGGCCCAATTTAATGAAAAATATTTTTGGAACATAAGTGCTGGATCTATATACTCTCTTGCTACCATGTGTATACCCCATGTGAGAAGTGATGCGTTCTCATGGTTTTTGATTGGTGCTGAGTAGCAATGCACATCCACCTCTTTCTCTGTCAGTGTGTGTCCTCCACCTACTGTCTTTCTCTTTCTCTTCCTATCTGACCCCTCACCCCTATGCCAACTTCTCTGTGAACAGAAGGCAGACATGTACATAATATGAGGGCAACATGTCCTAAAATCACTCTTCCTTCCTATTTTTTCATCCTATAAATAGTTCATTTCTCTTATTTTCCTTATGTGATTAGAGTTAGGAAGGAAATGTAAATAGATTCAATCACACTAAAGCATGGTAACACCTATTACCCTGACTTACATCAACTTTACCCAAGTAGTTCACCTTTTCAAAGAAAGCCCAGGCTAAGCCAAAGGAATTAATCTTTAATAGTAGTATATCTAAGCATATTTACTACCACCTATGAAACTTTTCTCTGATTCTGTATACTGGCTTGTCTACACTGGAAGAGTTTATTTCATCCAGAAGGGCAAATGTTGATAAATGGCATGCAAGTTGGATATATATTTTACTGTAAACCCTTTAGATAATAATGACTTCACTTTCAGTGTATTTCAACTCAGGTAATAATCATGGGCATCTTTCATATTTTCCCTCTTATTTCTTATTAGACGAATATTTCTTTTCTTGTAAAGTGAGTTAATCAACGTAGAGACAATTTCTCATTGTACAACTTGGGAACCTCCATGCAGCTGATGACTCAAATGTCCAGGTGATTTCAGAGTCTTCTAAAATGTTCTGGGGGGTGAGTGAAGAGTGTTTGATTTTTTGTTTTTTAGGTACTCTCTTCTCTGCAGTAGGACATTACATACAACAGATATTAGGAGCAACAATTTGTGTTCTGTTTCTCCTCTTATTGCCACCATCCGTCATCCCTTCTTTATGCTGAGTAATGAGAACTCTTGAAGTAATGTTTATTTCTCTACTCCAAGGTGGTGAACACTAAAGTTATGTGGTGTGCTGTGGCTGTATTAGTAGTAGTACACGCCTCTTTTCTTTTCTTTTTTTTTTTTTTTTGAGTTGGAGTCTCACTCTGTCACCCAGACTGGAGTGCAGTGGCCGCCCCCAGCCACCGCAGCCTCGACCTGCTGGACTCCTGCGATCCTTCCACCTCAGCCTTTCGAGTAGCTGGAACTACAGGTGCGCGCTACCATGCCCGGCTAATTTTTTGATTTATTGTAGAGGTGAGGTCTCGCCAAGTTGCCCAGGCGGGTCTCGAACCTGCAGGCTCAGGCAATCCACTCACCTCAGCCTCCTAAGTCATGGGATTACAGGCTGAGCCACCGAGCCCGGCCATACACGCCTCTTTTCTTGTTGCCAGACTTCTGATCGGCAACCACACAACAGAAGATAATTATGTACATCTTCCATTTTTCTTAAATATGTAAGAAGAAAGTTGAGCTCCAAGGTGTTTTTTTAAAGTGTACTTCTTTATTTGTAGTGCTCCTACTAGTGGTAGTTAATATTCAGAGAAAACATGTTGTTGCCATGCAGGGAACAAAACCCTTTCCAACGCATGACCTCATGTCATCTCGTAGCCACCCTGTGGGGGTAGGCACTGTTGGTATCCCCATTGATGCACAAAAAACCAGGCTCAGAGAACTTTAACATTTGTTCTAGATTAAACAGCTAGTCGGTGTCACAGCTAGGATTTATAATGGGCTGTGTGTGGCACTAAAACCTGGAAACATTTCCCTTTTCTTTCTTCTTTCCTTCCTTTGTTCTTTCTTTCCTTCCTTTCTCTCTTTTTATTTCCTTCTTTCTCTTTGTCTCTGTATACCCTTCTCTATTTTTCTAAACAGATAATGTATGCACATAAACAAAATCAGGTGTTACAAAATAAGGGGCAGGGAAGGGCAAATCTTTCTTTTGGTTTGTCTCCTAATCTTCCTGCCCCTCGGAGCCATTGTTCACAGTGGGTCATCCATTCTTCCAGAGAGATTTTTCTGCATGACTTATATAAATAAAATTATATAAATCCTGAATTTGGTAAGGCATATCATTAAGGTTTTCTAAAAGTCAGATCCATTGACATATAATTTACATAAAATAGAATTCACCCTTTAAAAAGGTACAGTGTGCTGAATTATGACAAGTGTGTACATCTGTGTAACTACCAGTGCAATTAATAGAGAACAATTCTGTGACACTCAATAGGTCTCCTTGTGCCCTTTTGCAGTCACCACTGGGAATTTTATTCTCCTGTTTAAAATGTGTTTGTTTTCTTCCTGTATTTTGTGACTCCCAATTAAAATTCTTAACTAAGGACATGACCTCAGTCCTCCAAAGAACGGGCATCTCTGAAGAATGCTCCCCAGCCTCTGATGACAAGATGTTACTGTGTTCCTCTACCTCTACAGACACCCAAGTCTAGCCTACAAAAAAAAAAGGAACAATATCCATACCATTCAGCCTAGATGTTCTGTGCCCCTCCACATAGCTTGTCTATATGCCATCCAGTTGATTGATGGTGAGACCTGGCACTGGTTTGGTAGGAGAACTGGCCTCCATGTATGTCTGTGGTCCTGTTCACCTTGTTCACCTTGCTGAAGTATATTTTCTTTCTTTCTTTTTTACTACTTTTATTTTCTATCCATGAGAAATATACAGAAAATGCATTGAAGATGTGTTAAGATAATCCTTTTAAGTACCAACAAAGTACCTTGAGTTGGTGATAGAGGAAGAACAAGAACACAGAGTTAGGCAACTTGCCTACTCAGTGGCAGAGCTGGGATTACAGGTAGCTATCTGCAGACTCTCCACACAGTCTTGTTTCCCTAGTAGGTGGTTTGAAACCTGCCTCCCTAGGGGCATTAGGGGCTGCCTCCCTAGGGGCATTATGACTGAGCAAAGAGAGTTTGGGGCAGTTCTCCTTTATCTGCCATTTATATTGAGCCATTTATATTGAGCTTCTCCTTTATCTGCCATTTATATTGAGCTTCAGTAAAAGATATGGATTACAGAAAGGTGTTGCCGACTTTCTTAAGTTTAAAAACTATTATTCTATTTGGGCGCAGTGCTTCATACCTGTAATCCCAGGACTTTGGGAGACTGAGGTGGGAAGGTTGCTTGAGCCCAGGAGTTTGAGACCAGCGTGGACAACAAAGTTAGACCTTGTCTCTACATGATGGCATGCACCTGTAGCCTCAGCTATTTGGGAAGTTGAGGCAGAAGGATCACTTGAGCCCAGGAGTTCAAGCCTGTGGTAGGCCATGATCATACCACTGCACTCCAGCCTGGGCAGTTCGAGAGAACTTATTGTTTTCGTCTTGAACCAGGTACCTGCCTGTACCCCTGAAATTTTCCACTGTGGCTTTGTGCCATTTCCCCTGCCTCCCTAGAGTGACCATGGGGAGGCAGGAGCAGAGGACTAACTGGAATGAGACTGGGGTCTGCACTTCACAACTGCCCTCTCCCAGTCACATCTCCCTTTCTGTCTCATAAGATTCCATTCCCTCTTGCCATAAGATTTTTGTGTGGGATTCTGAGGAAATCAGAATCTACCTCTGTACTCACCAACACATAAAATTCCAGTGAGAAGAGAGGGTGTTTGGATTGGCCATGATGGATGCCCCGGTTAGTCAGACAAAACTGGATAGGCACTGAAGCCAGCACAGAAGGTGGAGAGGAAAGAATCCTGAGCCAACAGCCACCCTGTTTATTTGTAAACGACATCCCCACTTTGCAGACATGATGTGGTTATTGATCTCTCACAGAACCTTTAAGAATCAAACACCACTGTTCACTTTTATTTATTTCATAAGTGGTTTCCAAGTGCAGTTAAGACATTTAATTCGCAGAGCACTGAACAAAGAGACGATTTCTGCTGGTTTAGTAAGAGAGAAGCAGTCTAGTTTAATGCTCAAGCATGAGAGCCAGAGGCGGGCCTTCTGGATGTAGGCCTATTTTGCTTCTTAGCTCTGCTATCTTGGGTCAGTGACCTGACATCTCCATGCTTCAGTTCCCTCGTCTGTAAAATGGAAATAGAAAGTGAGCGGAAGGAGGTGTTGTGAGGACGGAGTAGATTAATTTATGTAAAGTGCTTGTAACAGTGCTTGGTACATAACTATCTGCTAGCGGGATTTAGGCATTTTATAGAGGGTTGGGGACTTGTGCATGCCTGAATGCAGGAAGCCAGGCCTAGCTAGCCCTAGGCCTGTTCCAACACTGAGGTTTTGTAGTTGGGTTTTGACCATGGCTCACAAACAGAGCATTCAGGCACCTCAGTATCACACCACAAGGTTCTGGAGGGGCTTGTTCTGCAGTAATCCCCGTTTCATCCATCTCCTCTTTATCTCCACATGCCTTCACAGAGGCAAGGGGAGCATGCTGAGTCTAGAATTTCTAATCAAAGCTAACCACATCCCTGACATTGTTGGATAATATTACAAATTAGGCACGTTGGTCCTGTTTTGACTCAGAATCACAGCAGGAAGCAGCTAAATAAAACTGGAACAACTCACAAGTGCCTTTCACATCAGAGGTTAGGGTCATCGCAGTTCTGTATGTGCCAAAGGGATTCATTGCCTCTTCGTTTTTTCCATGGAAGGCTTGCTTCTGGCCGCGAGGGCTTCTTGCTGAGTGGCTGTGCTGCTATTGGCTGGGTAGCACTGATAGCGGTTCCTGTGTGTTCTGGGGGAGATTCAAGGAGAGGGTGCATGAGAGCACCCAGCACAGTAGCTGGCACATAGTAGGTGCCTTCTTCTTATTCCTTCCTCCCCTGGTAAGGAGAGCACGGTGCCAAGGAACCCACCTCTTCTGAATGGAGTCAACCCTTGCTACTGAAAGTGTCTACAGACCAGCAGCCTCACCAAGGAGCTTGTTAGAACTGTATATCTCGGGCCTTCCTGGGCCTATTGCATCAGTATCTGCTTGTAACAAGGTCCTTGGTGACTTGTCAAGAAGTGTGAGAAGCACTGGTGTGAATGCGTCAGACGGGGATGGAGCCAGAGATAGGGGTCTTGTTAACTTCATGCTAGGAACTCTCTGAGCTAATGGGTCCACGAGGAATCCATTTGATCTTAAACCTGGTCAGTTAGAAATGAGCTAAATATACTTCAGTCAGTCTGCTCGTGTAACAGAACTCTCTAGTGACATGTGGGTCTTTTTCAGCAGTGATGTTAAAGTTTATTTTTTAAAAATATGCTCCACACATTTTGTTTGGGTGTGGATCTGGATGTGAAGAAAATCAGACACCTTTTCAGTAAACATCTCTTCTGTTTCCATGGTCATGTTCTTATTCATTAACTGTATTTGTATTTGTTTATCTGTGGGACTGTCCTTTTAATAATTTATTTCCCAAAGCAAGAAGACACTTAGGAATGTTTTCAAGATGCATTTTTACAAGATATTATTCTGAATTAAATCTACAAAGGAATGTTGGGCAGCCCCGGAAACCCCTGAAGGATTAATAGTGTGGCATTGAAAAGAGTTGGTCTAAATCAGTTTGTTCCTGAGCTGTTTGATCATCTGCCTGAGTTCAGTACATAGAAAGCAAGGCAGTGCCCATGGAGGATGAAGGGAGGAGATCTTCTGGCTGGATTGCTTCTACCTCCCAAATAACTGGATCTTGGCCATCATATCTTTCCTCCTAAGAGCTGAAGCGCTTATTCTAGAAAATGGAAGGAACAGGACTGGACTCAAGTCCTAGACTTTGAACAGTTTCGTTGCAAAACCAGGGACCCAACCCCTTCCTTAACTGAAGTACAGGCAAGGTGGCACCCTGCCTGTGGCCCAGGCTATGGAAACCCACAGAATAGCAGTGGTGGCAATCGTTGCCCTGGACCAGTGCCTGCTCTGGATGTGCTCACCTGTGCTAACCACTTCCAGGTGTGTTGCCTTATTTCCCAGAGTCATTACTTTCTTATGCGGAAATTGACTCATCCAGACTTTTTGTTTCAATGACAAAGAAATGGGTTTCCAGAGAGTAGCTTGAATTTCCCAAAATCTCAACAGTTGGCTTCCCACCTCTGTCCATAGGAGAACCACGGGAGAATCAGAGAACCATGGCTTTTCTTCAAGGAATATCCTCAGCCTTCCACATTCCCATGGTAGGGGTGTGTGTGTGTGTGTGTGTGTGAATCAGACTTACACCCACAGGAGGCTGCACACCCTACAAGGATGCAACCTGTCTATTTGGTGAACAGGCAACCCAGACTCGCCATTCAGCAAGTCCTTGACAGGAAGCACAGTCTCAGGCTTACACTATTCCCATGACTGTGAGGAATGATGTCTATAAATGGTGATCAGCAAGAAGCTCATCTTTCGAGAAGGCAACACGGGGGAGGGGCGTGAAAGTATCCTTAATATCCTGCTCTGGCTGGGCTCGGTGGCTCAGCCTGTAATCCCAGCCCTTTGGGAGGCCGAGATGAGTGGATTACCTGAGCCCACAGGTTCGAGACCAGCCCGGGCAGCTTGGCGAGACCTCGTCTCTACAATAAATTAAAATAATTAGCTGGGTGTGGTAGCACACACCTGTAGTTCCAGCTTCTTGGAAGGCTGAGGTGGAAGGACCGCCGGATCCCAGCAGGGGTGGCCGTGAGCGGGCCACTGCTCTCCAGTCTGGGCAATGGAGTGAGACTCCAACTCAAAAAAAAAAAAAATCCTGCTTTGATGATCTGTGTTCAAATTGAACTTGGCCACGTATAAGCTTTTTGTCCTTGAATGAACTACTTCACTTTAGTTTTCCCCTCTGAAAAACGGAGGTAGAAATAATGAATACCTTAAATAGGATTATTTTAAGGATAAATGCTTTCATGTATGTGGATAACTTAGCGAAGAACCCGTGCAGGCATTTAATACATTTTTGGCTGTAAATAGTTACTTTCATTCCACTTGATTCAAATGTCTTATCTTTGGCTTGAGCCAGGTGAGTGAGGCGCTTTGTTCTAATGCCATGAACTCTTCATTTCCGGAAGAGTCCTTCACCTGCATTGTGTTGAGGTGCTGTTTATCATCAGCAGTCCTGTAAATCAAAGTGATGGGTTTACTCTAAAGAACGTATGTCGTTCGCTGCACTACAATGTTACCTTCATGAGGAAGCCGGGAGAAATTTCTTTCGCCTCTCTGTCTTAGATGTTCTTTTCATAAGGGCCTATTTGCTTCTGATCTTTAGGACACTTTGAAGCATATAGAGCAGGGGTCAGAAAACTTCTTTGATAATGGGCCAGATAATAAATATTTTCAGCTTTGCAGGGGTTAGAGTCTCTATGGCAGCTACTCAACTCTGCTGTGAAAGCAGCCACAAGAGAGTATGTGAGTGATTGGACGTGGCTGTGTTCCAATACAATTTAATTTACAAAAACAGGTCTCTGGCCAACCCCTGTTAGAGAGGATCCTGGTTTTTGTATTTCTCTCCTAAGCACTAACAAACAGAAAAGCTTAGTGTCAAACCTGAGTCATGCTTCGAGCAAGTACGTACACACACATTTGGCATACTAGTATCACTCTTACTTACCTGCTTTTACCCTGTTTTCTCACATTTATATTCAATTTGTCATAAGTCCAGCTCCTATTTTGACTGCTGCTTTATCATCTTTCATGTTTATTTGGAAGTTGCATGAAACCTTTCCCCCCCCTCTTTTTTAGAACAGGATGGGTCTGTAAGTAAATGTATCAATTATATCTAGCTGGTTTAGAAACCAGGACTCGAGAAACCGCTTCTGACTCAAAGTTCAACCTATGTGGTTAAATAGGGAAGCAGACCATCAGATGTATGCTGTCACCTGATGATGTTCATTGCTGACCTGCAAGTGATGTGCAGGCTCTAGCAGTTAGCGTGGTGACAGGTTAGAGGATACTCTCTAACCTGAGAGGTTGAGAAGAAAGAGAAGAGGATTTCTCCTAGCCGCAGTTTCATTCTTTCCTCCCTCATTGCTGTAGACCTTCTTTTAAATGAAAACAGCCTCTTTGGTTTGCAAGCCTAACTCCAGCAGGAAGACAAATGATTTTTTTTACAGCATCAGACACGCGGTTTCCTGTCTCTGTTTTAACTTGCCAGCAGAACATCTCAGCCAGCTGGTTCCCTCTGGACCCATTGCGACCTTAATGCTGTAGCTTTACGCCATCCAGCAAACTCACACTGTGTATTGATCACATGCCTTGAGCATTTTGTTGACTTGCATTGGTTTCTGTGGAAGGGAAGACTTAGAAATGCTGCCCTGCTTCTCCCAGATCTCATTTTGTGTTTGTTCAGCTCCAACATCAGGGGGCTGGTTCCTTGGGGGAAATGCTTAGTTCCTGCATGGAAGAAATGAAGAGAATAAATGGTGCTTTGGCAGCTCTGGGTGATTCTGGATGTGCTGCCTCTAACTGTGCACTCCCTCCTCGAAATAGCTGGCTTGCCAGCTGTGCATTTTTGTTTCAAGAAAAACAAGCCAGATTTACTTTCTGGTCAAATGCAGAGGGAAAAAAGTGAGTGTCGAAATACGGTTGAGAAAAGTTGTCAGAAGAGGAAGAAAATTATGGATTCAAGTCAGTCGTCTCATTCCTGGGAAGAGAATCGGTAATTTGAGGTGGTGACTCAGAGCTGAAGGAGCCTTTGGTTGTGAACAAACTATGGCTAGAAAGTAAACTTTGAATCTGCAATATGGCCCATGTCTGGTCAAGGAAGTAATAGAACGTGCGTGCTAGAGGGCATTGTGACTCAATCAGTGAGTGTTAGAATGTATCTGAAGTGACTTACAGCAAAGCAACTCGCTTTTTAATTTTTTTTTTCCCTAAGCAACAAAATAAACAAAGGTGGACAGAGACCACATGTGGTTTCTGGTTATGAATGTTTATACTCTAGAACCTCATTCGGATATGAATCACAGCGGAGTGGAATCCAGTATGGATTCTCCAGTATGGACACGGGCTGGCTCAAATTCATCCACTGGGTGTGAGTAGCCAATAAAGCGATTGGACCGGGGCTGGTGGTATTGCGAGGTTCTGGTGTTTCCTATGGAGTCTCAGGTGTCTCCCACTGCAGCCTCTACGAGTTCCATAAACTCCATACCCATGGGTACTGCGAAAAGGGGTCAGCTGAGACTTTTTTGTTTCTTTTTGGCATGTCCCGGCATCCCACCAAAGGAAGAAACTCAGAGAGTTAGCCAGTCACTGTGCAGTTGACTTTTATTTCCAATCATGTAAACTCCAGAGGCTGTATCCACCACCATCTGAACATTTGGCTGACTTGCCCTCAGAAAATCTTTCCTGATTCTAAATCACTTCTACTTGTTGCCTATTATTTAAAATATTGATTTTTGCCATCAATAATTGTGCTTATTTTTAAAAATTAATTTTAACTTTGAGGGAAATAATTTATATTTGCTTTTCTACTTAAAATATATATATGTGTATGTATATATATTTTGTTGCCTCATAAGAGGATATAGTTGGTTCCAGTGTTAAGAACAATTAGAAAGAAATTTAGTCATTAAAATTATTTTTATTCCTTCCATTTTCCAGGCCCCGTCCTATCCAAAATACCTATTTCTCCCACCAGGCTGATGTAGTCGTTCTCAGCCTTGGCTGCACATTGGAAACACCTGAGGAGTTTTACAAACTACTCATTAACTGGGTCTTATTTCTGCAGTTTCTGACTTAATTGGTCTGGGGCCTGGTATCAGGAATTTCTTTTTAATTCCCCAAGATATTTCAATGTGCAGCCAACATTGGGAACCACCGGATTCAAGACAGTTTGTTCTGCCAAATCTTTTTATATTTTTCATCATGTTACCCATATAACCTGGAAAGGGACAGTAACAATTAGAGAATGGCGACCACTACCGGAAGTAGCCGAAATTAAGCCTTTCTAAGGTTAGAGCTGGAGAAAAACAAACACCTATATTACCCCATCCCTAGGGAATAACAAGATTCTGTAATACGGGATATTACTGTGTTTTTTTACAATTTACAAGCAATTGCTTCAGAACAAGATCGAGGGACTTATTGGGAATAGACCATCTGAGGTTTTAAAACTAACTGAATTATACACGAAGGGAAAGCACATTTTATACCTTAATGTTTCTGAAAAGTTGGGCAAAGACAAGGTGGAAACCGGGGAGGTGGTGTGCACGGTTTTAGGAGGTGAAGCTACACAGGTGGCAAGGAACTACAGAAACCTGTGGTTCACAGGGGAAGCTAGAATATATGAGAGGATATATTTCCACATCCTAACAGGTATTGATAGTGTGAATAATTAATGTGCTTCCCCAAAGCAATCTAATCTCCGTGTTGGAGAAGATACTAAGATAATGTACAAAATATATCCCTGCTTCTAGTTTTTCTGAGAACATGAGAGCTCCTAGACAGCGTGCAAGATATAATTCAGACAGGCAGCCAAAAAAAGAATTAAAGAATCAGGGCAAAAAAAGGATTTCAAAAAACACCCAAACATAGTCGTCAGAAAACTGTTAAACAGAGAAGAAAATGAAAAAAATCATGCTCCAAAGAACACATATCAGGCCTGAGGCTCTGTTTGTGGAGGGGCAAACATGTCACGGTTTCTCAGACAAAGGCCAGCACCTTGTAGGTACCCTCTTAACCTTGGTTGCCCCCTTCTAAAGTCAGAGCAAAAGAAGTTGCAGGAATCTCCATCCTAAGGAAGACCACAAAGGATGAAAAGCAGAAGACTGAACCTGGTTTCTAATTTCTGGAAATGATTCGTTTTCTGAAACTCAACAGGTGGATGTAAAATCAGATGCAGAGTTTCAAGCCATCAGTTGCACTGGAGCGCTTATCAAAAAGCTGACTTGGCATCTGTGCATGTGATAAAGACCCAAGGGTTCAGGGGTGAGTTAGGGTCGTTCTGCAATCAGGATGATCTGGCTGAAAGAATCCAAACAAGAAAACAGAAAAAAGCAAACTGTCAATAACTTAGGTTGCACTCAGTGGAAGAGAAGGTGAGAGTACCATTGCAATCCTTACAAAGATTGCATTCTAAGTGATGCAGCTGGATCTAGTAAAACACATCATGGAGAATCTCAAATAGCAAGAATAGTTTCAGAGAGTCACTTTATACTTAGAAAAAAGGTCCTGGCATTTATCGGATGCTGTATACTAGACGGGGCTGATTTTAGGATCTGATAAATATGTCAGACTTCAGAGTCTGATAAATATATCTTTTGAAAAGTAATTGAAGGAAGCAAGGATGTTCAACCTGAAAAATAAATGATTTAGTGATATGGGGTTAATAGCTCTCATCCCATGGAAGGAGTCATTTTGTTCCCTTTTGCTTTAGAGAGCAGGATGAGGACCAATAATAGAAGGACAGAGAAGCTACATTTAACTTAATGTAAAGAATCACCTTTTTTTTAATTGGAATCTCAATCTGTTGCCCAGGCTGGAGTGCAGTGGCACTCGCATGGCCACTGCAGCCTTGACCTGCTAAGCTTAGACAATCCTTCTGCCTCAGCCTTCCAAGTAGCTGGAACTACAGGCACGTGCCATCACACCTGGCTAGTTTTTGTGATTTATTGTAGAGATGAGGTCTCACCAGGTTGCCTAGGCTGATCTCGAACCCCCGAGCTCAGGCAATCCTCTCACCTCGGCCTCCCAAATTGCTGGAATGACAGGCTGAGTCACCATACTTGGCCACATTGGCTTATTTCTCAGCCTGTCATCACAGCACTTTGGGAGAGGTGAGAGGATTGCCTGAGCTTGGGGGTTCGAGATCAGCCTAGGCAACTTGGTGAGACCTCGTCTCTACAATAAATCGCACATACACACACACACACACACACACACACACACACGCACACACACACACACACACAGAACTAGCCGAACATGATGGCGTGTGTCTGTAGTTCCAGCTACTTGGAAGGCTGAGGAAGAAGGATCGCCTAAGCCCAGGAGGTTGAGGCAGCGGTGGCCATGAGTGTGTCACTGCACTCCTCCAGCCTGGATGACAAGAGTGAGACTTCAACTCAAATAAATAAATAAATGAATAAAATATGCCAATGTTTAGACTTTATCCCTGTTGATCTGCAATTAGAAATATTGGGATTCGATTATGGAATGATAACAGAGGAGTGGTGTCCCTCTACTGTAACATTTTCAGTCGCAAGTTTTACCTTTACCTGTCAGAAATATTCTAAGAGAAGTTGTGTACTCTTCTGTTAGGGACAGAGGTAATACAGAAGTAATATAAAGAGGTCCGTGGAATGGGATGGGAGAGGTGAAAAACAGCTTAGTTCTGAAATATGTGCAATTGGAATACAGTAGTTACATTGATGGGTGAGACTTCTTTCATCTGGGGAAAACAATATTCTCAAAGTCTGTCCAGAATGTCAAACGGTACTGTCAATATGCTGGAAGTTAAATTAAATCTGGCATGGCCATGGAGCTTACTGTCCTTCTGCTAATTACAATGATTTTTTTAATTGTATGTCTGAATTTGTTTGCTTTTTCCTGGGATGATGGATGGGGAATTGTATCTCATTCTATACTTCTGTACTGATTAGAAAATTCTCATGGATCATTTTGTCTGATTGACTTGTACCAAGTACCAGGACTTTGCAAACAATTCCACTAAAATTGCTTTGTAAGAGGAAAGCATTTCTGTGACAGAGTACAAAGGAACTTACTCTGTTTTTGCAAAAGCAGTACTACTGAAACTTGAATTGTGTAAATGAATCACCTAGAGACCTTTTAAATGTGGATTCTGATTCAGCTAGTTTAGGGCAGGGGCTGAGAGGGCTCACCAGTGCTGTTGGTCTGGGCCACACTTTGAATAACAAAGTGCCAAGATACTTTCTGCAACATGCCAACAAATGGTTGGCAAGACCTTTGAACTCTATAGTTGTAAAGCATATAGATAGCATCATGGCTTGGGTTTCTCTCTATCTCTTTTCTTCTCTCTCTCTCTATGTATGTATACAGACACAGATATACACACGTATATGCATATAAATATATACATTACAGCCATATTCAAATTTCCCCAAAGTTATGGGTCTATTGTTGTTTAAATTCAGAACCCTGTCAAGGATCACACATTAAATTTGATTGTTTTGACTCTTCATTATTGACTTTGAACAGGCCAGGCCTTTCATTTATTTTATAGAGGCACTGTCTAGATTTGTGTGATGGTTCCTGCTTGATTAGATTTCGATTCAGCTTTTTTGTAAGGATTCTACTGGTGTTTTCATTGTTAGAAGATTTTTTTTTTCATAGTTCTGACAAAAAACTAAATTCTGCCATGTGTATTCAGCCACATTAGTACCAAGAAAACTACACATGCATACTTGGGTGATAAAACAATTAAAAAAAAAAAAACTCAAGGAGGTGATAAGAGTCAGGCATTGTAGTAGGAAGGGGTCTATGATTGAGTTGGGGAACATGAAGGGACTTCTTGGGTTGCCAGTAAAGATATATTTTTTGATCTGGCCAGTAGTTACAAGAGTGTCTGCCTTACAATAATTCACTAAGCCAGACATTTATTCTGCACATTTTTCTATATCTGTTTTATTTCAGAATAAATTTTTTTGTGTGAAAGCAGGATTTATTGAGAGGACAGAAAAGCTTCCACAGTGGGAGGGGACCCAAAGGATTGCCCCTAAAATTTTTTTTTTTACAAGAGAGAAATAAGTTAGGAAGTCTATGCCTTGCCCCTGGGCTAAGTATATTATTTCAAATATCCTTGGGAAAAAGGAAAGAGGAGGAGAGAATTAAATTTTTGTTTTTTTCTTGAGCATCTACTAGGTGCCAGCAACTTCAATTATGTAGTCTCAGTTTCTACTAAGAATTCTCCTTCCAGGTATTAGTCTTATTTTAGAGGTAAGAAATTAAGAGTTACCTCAAGGGCACCCAGCTGGCAAGTAGAGTGCCATTTCCTTCAGGTCTGAATGTCTCCAAAGCCTTTGTTCCTTCAACACTCCCAAAATGTCTCCCTAAAAATGAACCTAGAAGTCCATTTAATATGTACCGATATATGCAGCTGGCCAAGAAAATTTCCAGCCACATGTGTCCCACATAGAGAGACCAGGCTTAGTTGCAAATAAGGAGCCATTTGCAAATGTCAGAGTCTTAATACATAAATATTTTTTTAAAGACAAATGTCAACTTCTTTTTTTTTTTTAATCTTCCAAAGATAAATGTTAGTGTGCCATTAAAAAAATACAAACTGGCAGAAAACCTCAAGGGAAAATCCCATGGTATTCGCTACTTTGGAACGATTGAAAAGTAAACAAGTTGTCATACAACTTGAATATCCATGTGCATGTGCATGCTTCTGCGCGCGCGCACACACACACACACACACACACACACACACAGAGGAGGTTATGAAAACAGCCTCTTTACTAGCTTCTAAAAGGAACTTAAAACTGAACCTTTCTCATTCACGATTTTAAATAAAAGTCACCCCAAGCTCGGTGGCTCAGCCTGTAATCCCGCGCCTTGGAAGGCTGAGGTGAGTGGATTGCCTGAGCCCGCGGGTTCAAGATCCACCTGGGCAACTTGGTGAGACCTCATCTCTACGATAAATCAAAAAATTGGCCGGGTGTGGTAGCGCGTGCCTGTAGTTCCAGCTACTAGGAAGGCTGAGGCGGAAGGATTGCTGGAGCCCAGCAGGTTGAGGATGCGGTGACCAGGAGCGGCCACTGCACTCCAGTCTGGGTGACTGAGTGAGACTCCAACTCTAAATAAATAAATAAGTAAATAAATGTCACTTGGTAAAAAGACATTAAATTAAGACCAATGTGATGAAAAAAAGTCCTAAGTGTGTCCGTTAATGTGATAAAACCAATCAGCATAGCCGAATTTGAGAGATAGTCTTCTACTTTAATATTTGAAGTGGTTTGGCAGTTTCTCCCTTCAAACAAAGGTAGGACAAAAGTTTACTAAGATACTAATTATCTAATAGGTAAAGGCATGAATGATAGTTTTTCACACACCTTGGTTCATTGGTATACTGATGAGTATCACATACCAAGTGAGATTCTTGTGAAGTCTGCAGAGAAACTCTAACCACAAAGAAGTTCACGTGCTGACATGTTCACCTAAAGCAACAGAATATATGCAACTGGCTGAGATCCAAAGAAGGAAATTGTGCTAAAGAGAGATATGCTGAGGGGAAGGAAGAACTTCCTGTCTCAAATCATTATGTTAATTATAACGTTAAAAGGACAGCATTCATTTGCTGAGCACCTACTAGAGACAACTCTTACTTAGTAAGAGTACTTATTTATTTACAGTGTTGTAGAAGCAACCAAGACTCAATATCTTTCTCTGTAAAATGGGGGTGTAGCAGAACCTGACTCAGACGTAGGGTTGTGGGAAAAATAAAGTGAGATAGTGAAGTGAACCACTCAGTGACTAACCCAATAAAGCACACATAGGTGATTATCTTTGTTATTAGGAGATTTCAAAGGAGGGCTTCCCATCGTTGCCCAAGCAGAGCTTACTTCCCCACAGCAGCTCTGACAATCCACAGTTGTCCATGTGAAGCACAGTGCGTCAATCCAGGCAGATATACCATTGGCACTGGTTGCCCACTTCCCAGAGAAACCAGCGAATCTCAAAATCTCTGCTCCAGAAAATCCTCACAGAGACAGGAGCTTGAATGCCTTCTTCCCTCTGCCAGGGTGGCTCGTTTTTCATGTGTATGCACCTTGGACTTCTTTTTTTTTTTTAAGTTGGAGTCTCACTCTGTCTCCCAGACTGGAGTGCAGTGGCTGCTCCCGGCCACCGCAGCCTCGACCTGCTGGGCTCCAGCGATCCTTCCGCCTCAGCCTTCCGAGTAGGTGGAACTACAGGCACGCGCTACCATGCCCGGCTGATTTTTTGATTTATTGTAGAGATGAGGTCTCGCTGCCCAGGCGGGTCTCGAACCCGCGGGCTCAGGCAATCCACTCATCTCAGCCTCCCAAAGGCACGGGATTACAGGCTGAGCCACCGAGCCCGGCCACCTTGGACTTCTTAAAGAAGAAAGTCTGAGGACCCCTTTTCAGAATGATATTTTTAAATGCATAAGATATAACACATGGCATTTCAGAAAAAACCAACTACACTGACATTCAGGATCAAATATTTTCAAAATAAATTTGTGATACAGTCATTTGTGTTTCTACAGTAATGTTTTAAATAACAAGATCTAGCAGATCTGAAAAAATCGAAATGTCTAAGTCATGACTATAAGTCATATGCTCAGACATCTGCAACAAACATAAGATGGTATGATAAAATCTATGGTTTCTACTGGTGACAAAGTCATAGGTACAGCTAATACTAGGAAATGCTGATTTTTAATTAAGGGTTAGAGAAAACAAAGAGGTGCAATTTTTACATATTTAAACCCACAAAACCACTGAATTCTATTTATAAAGCCCAGGCTAAGGGCATTTTTTATTATTATAGCATAGAACCTTATTTTTATGAACTTTAGAGACATTCCACCCTTATTTGAAATGCCTTTCGGAGCTATATCTAGTTTGATGATACTACTATTCATGGAAGTTTCCAGTAGGTCAGCAATTATGTCTTGAGCCCCCACTATGTTCTAGGTCCTGAAACTGGCTTTGAGAAAAGAAAGATAAAGATTTTTATGGCCGGGTGTGGTGGCACAAGCCTGTAATCCCAGCACTTTGGGAGGCCAAGATGAGAGAATTGCCTGAGTTCAGAGGTTCGAGACCAGCCTGGGCAACTTGGCAAGACCTCATCTCTTCAATAAATAATAATAATAATAAAGTTAGCTGGGCGTGGTAGCATATGCCTGTAGTTCCAGCTACTTGGAAGGCTGAGGCGGAAGCATTGCCTGAGTCCAGCAGGTCGAGGCTGGGGTGAGAGTGCCATTGCACTCTAACCTGGGTGATAGAGTGAGACTCCTACTCAAAATAAAAGAAGATTTTTGAATTCTCCCTCATGTAAAACTTTTTCTTTCCAGGCAGAAAAAAAAGATGCATATTTAGGGACACTACTAAACTATGGTTCTTAGGTTCTTAGTGAAGAACCAAGGGAAATAATTTCCACACCCAGAATATACTCCTTTAGACTTTAAACGTATTATCCAATAATTGCCAATATCACTCAGTGGATGGCTATAAAATCACTTAGTTCAGCCTCCCAAAAAGACCATGTTATCAAATTGAGAGCTTATATGAAATCATTCTCTCATCAATGTGTAGTTTAGGTAATCAGGCAGGGAGCCAAGATCCAGGGTCTCTTCAGTCAGGCAAAGGTCATTTCAAATATCAGCTTTGCTCTTGCCTAAATTTATGATCTTGGGAAATTACTTAAACTGTCTGATAGTTGGCTTTCCTATCTGTAAAATGGGGTTTATAGTCATAACAGTTTCTACCTCATAGGATTTTTCTGTCAATTACATTTAAATATTCTATAAAGTCAGGTACATACTAAATGTTCAGTTTGTGAGTTTCTCTGTAATTGGGGGTTGGTGAAAAGAAATATTTCGGGCTAGTCTCTGAGTAAAGGAGTTGCTAGCTTGTACCTACACCTGCAGCCTTTGGTTTTTCTAGTAGCAGCCCAAGGGTTAATACTTGGCAAGAGTGTGTGGGTGGCTTCTGTTTAGATGAAGCCACATCCCAGGGCTTCCTTCCAGCCTTCTCTGCTATTGTTAGGGTTTTTCACCACCTCTTTGAAGTTTCAAGATTGACAGATGTTATTCAATAATGCCTCCCCTCAAACTTTTTACATGTAGGTTTTCAAAAAGAAATCACAGGAAATTTGAGGGGAAAGTAAAACTTCGTTTTCTGACATAAAACTGGGGATTTCTAGAATATTCAGTCAGTGCCACACATAAACTTCAGGGGATTTCTGTTTTTTATGTTTCTCCTGTGGCCTGAAAAGTTAGCTAGGAAAACCTTTTTCATATATGGCTAGGAAAAATGAACTAGAATTATCAGTAATAAGTAAACAGTTCATTTGGACATTTTAGTGAATTGGAGACACAGTTAAGTATTCAGTTAATATCTAAAATTTTCTAATTGCATTTTTTAATATGTGAAAACAAATATTCCTATCTGACCAAATATTCACATTTGACCAGAGTGAAATCTCTCCAAATTCTGCCAATGTGTTATAGGTTATTAAAATAATATGTAGACCGGGCATGGTGGCTCAAGTCTGTAATCCCAGCACTTTGGAGGGCTGTGACGAGAGGATTGCCTGAGCTCACAGGTTCTAGGCCAGCCTGAGCAACTTGGTGAGACCTCATCACTACGATAAATAAAAAAATCATGATAGCACACACCTGTAGTTCCAGCTACTTGGAAGGCTGAGGTGGAAGCACTCCAGCCAGGGCAACAGAGTGAGAGTCTGACTCAACAAAAATAAAAATAAAATAAAATAAAATGAAACAAAACAATACGTATAGGATGGGTCAGCAAACTTTTTCTGCAAATAGCCAGACAGTAAATATTTTAGGCTTTCTGGGCCAGAGATGATCTCTGTTGCATTAACTTCTTAGTTTGTTTTGTTTTTAAATAGCTCCTTAAAAATGAACAAAATATTCTTAAGTGGGAGGCTATACAAAACAGACCATGGACCCTTGACCCATAGTTTACCAAATTCTGCCATAGAACATAAAAAATGTGAAGAATATGATTCCACATAAGTTATCATTCATTCACTTTGTACATTTGTTGAGTACCTGAAACTGCCCCGATTCTGTGCCAGGTGCTGGGTATATCATGTTACTTAAAATAGAACTGACCATTACCCAACTTTGTCGTGAGAAAAGCAATCAATCAGATCATCAAACCAATTTATGATTATAAGACATTTTTTTGTAGTCTGACGTGGAGAATTGAAACACATGGGCATGTCAAGCCTGTTTATTGGATACCTCAGATAAGGTAGGTAGAGGGGGAACATGGTGACCTGCTGTTGTACTTGACCTTATTTCATCTCTCCCCTTAATTTTGCTGTCCAGGTTCATGCTTTGCTGGACAACAGGGATAGTTCATCCATCTCCTTAAGAACATTTTTTTTTCTTTTGCATTTGAATCTTTCTATAATTGCTTTGTCCAACTACCACTCCTACCCCTAGTCCTGCCTGTCCTCTGTCCCAATCCAAGCCTCCCAGTGTAATAGTTTGCATTTTTAAGGGTCAGTTATCAAAGTTTTATCTCTTTCCCTATATTTTAAAAATGCATTAATGAATCTTTCCCCAAAATGGTGTGTGTGTTTTTTTTTTCTCTTGGTTGCTGGAATTCTGATATTTTGGGATTACTTTTCCAGTTTTTAGTGGCATCCATAGACTTACAAGCTGAGATTTCATCTAGGAGATAGTCAGTGAAAGCTGACATTTCTACTTAAACTTACCTTAAGAACGAGTAGTGAATCATGTTAAACCTGAACATTCCCGATGGACATGTACTAACTTCCTTTCTCGCTGTGTTTCATTAAGTGATGGTATCAAATGCTGTTTGAGTAATGGCTTTTCTTTGAGTGACTGTGGTCATCCTCATTCTGCTTGGACTGTTTTCTCATTTATTTCTCAAACACCTTCAGGAGGTGAAAACTGACAGTTGAGTAATCACAGACTCCTTCCCTGAAATGAAGTCTGTTTCCATCACACCTACCCAAACTTTTTCCTTTCTATTCCTCTATGCAGAGCAGAGTGGTCAGTATGTTAGAATTACTCTGCTTGGATGGATCGTGTAGTCTCTCCCCATAACATTCCTTCCACATATCATTGACTTCCCCCATTCTTAGGGACTTATTCAAAGACAGTCTTTGCTACTGCGCTTTCCATGTTTGCCTAAGCTTTTTCACACTCCATCAACACATACATTGCAGCACACATTTGCCTCCCATCTCGGATGCTGCATATTTGTATTTTGATTCATGTCCTAACTCCTCTACTGGGTAGTACCCGGCAGAGTACTACTGGTAGTACTTTGAGGGCAGTGATGTGCCAGTCATAGACACTCAGTCGGGACATAGTTAGTGAATGAATTTAGCATCTGAGGATGAGGCCTGCTCAATAATTGACCTTGGAGAACAGATAGTAACAAAGAAAGCAATAGAATTCTGGCATGCCTGCCCACCAGAAGCTGCCCAGCACAAGCTCTCATTGGACCATAACCGCCTTTGACTGCCTCCTGTATGTTTCTATTCATGTCCTTCTTCCCAAGAGGAAACCCATTTCTTCAGAGGCAACAAGGCCAGCACATGAACTTGATGTACAAAACATTCTGGTCAGGTAGCTGGTGCTAAGGACTGTCCTCATCAACCCACAGAGGCCTGTAGTGTTCCAAGTCAGAAAACGGGTGGCATTTCCATCTTTAACTTTATCAAGGTTTCCATTGTTGCTATTGGATATTTCATTTCCATGAAACTGTACATGTGCACTGCAAAGAGGCATATTAGGTGGATGTAAGGAAACTGACTTCAAAAGAGACTCTTTCTACAGACTCCTCTCCCTGCCACCCATAGACCCACAACTGATGCTTCAGGGTAGCCTGAATGCTGATCAGAGCAGAACAAGTTGGAGCTTGGAGATTTATGGCAGAACTGTAGTGATCTTTTGGATTTTACCAGATACTGATAATCAAACTTTTCAAAGGCAGAAGCTGTTTCATTTTTTTCTATGTTCTCAAGTCTCTACTCAACGATATTGAGGGCCTTGCTGTGTACCAAGCACGGTTTACATGTGAAGTGAGGACGAAAGACGCGGTCCCAGCCAGCATGGCGTTCTCACTGTTGGGGCTGGGGAGAGTAGAGAAGGACAGATACAAAACCAGGAAGTGGAGTCATAGTTACATAGTTTAAATCGTGCTGAATTGCTATACAGGAAAAGTACAGGGTACTATGAGAATAGTTAAAATAAGCCTTTTTCTCAAGTTTTCCTAGTCTTCCTTTAGGAAGTGACGTTTAGGCTGAAGTTTGGAGGAAGAGTAGGAGATGTTGAATGTGTGGACAGAGGTTGAATGGATGGTCAGAAGCAGGGAAGACTGGACAAGTATGCACTAGCTTTCCTGGAAGAAAATTCACAATATGGTATCCACAAAAACCATGAGGATGCTAAAATCTATAGATGCTTGAGGCCTGGACCCACTTCCTGACAGTGCTGACCTACTGAACCCAACTCTTTCTCTCTTGTTTTATTTCTACATCAGGCTATAACACCAGTAATCCTGACTTATTGCTGGTCATATTCCAAGTGACAGGCGTCAGCCTCTTGCCACCGCTGGGAATCGCCATAGCTGTCATCATCACCTTCTACTGCTATCGCGTCAACCGGCAGCAGAAGCTGAGCTCATCCTGGGAATCCAGTAAGCCGAGGAAGTTGATGGAGTTCAGCGAGGGCTGTGCCATCATCCTGGAAGACGACCGCTCCGACATCAGCTCCACATGCGCCAACAATATCAACCACAACACAGAGCTGCTGCCCATTGAGCTGGACACCCTGGTGGGCAAAGGTCGCTTTGCTGAGGTCTACAAGGCCAAGCTGAAGCAGAACACTTCCGAGCAGTTCGAGACAGTGGCAGTCAAGATCTTCCCCTATGAGGAGTATGCCTCTTGGAAGACAGAGAAGGACATCTTCTCAGACATCAACCTGAAGCACGAGAACATCCTCCAGTTCCTGACGGCCGAGGAGCGGAAGACAGAGTTGGGGAAACAGTACTGGCTGATCACAGCCTTCCACGCCAAGGGCAACCTGCAGGAGTACCTCACGCGGCATGTCATCAGCTGGGAGGACCTGCACAAGCTGGGCAGCTCCCTTGCCCGGGGCATTGCCCACCTCCACGGTGACCACACCCCATGTGGGAGGCCCAAGATGCCCATCGTGCACAGGGACCTCAAGAGCTCCAATATCCTTGTGAAGAATGACCTGACCTGCTGCCTGTGTGACTTTGGGCTCTCCCTGCGTCTGGACCCTACCCTGTCTGTGGATGACCTGGCTAACAGCGGGCAGGTGGGTTACAATTGGTGCTATAACTCCTTTACCTTGAAACTGTCCTCAACCTACCCCTTGATGCATAGTGTCTCCTGCCTCTTGTCTCTCAGACAGTCGTGTACTCTGGACACTTGTCTAGGGAATCTAGCCAAAGTCTGGAGTCTGCCTTGGGCATGCTCCGCTCTCTCCTACCTGGGTACCTTTGCTTATGGGCAGCTTTCTCCTCCTATCTTTAAATCCTTCCCAACTCAGGACAGACATTTTTCTCCTCACTTCTCTTCCACTTGCAAGTGGTTTTTCTTTGCTTCAAGCACTGCTGGTACTTTATTTCTATTTTTTCTGTCTCGTGGTTGTGCTCAGTCCTTTCTACTCCATGTTATTGGTAGTTATATTGGTTTCTTTGTACCGTTCTAGAAGGCAGTCTCCTTCAAGTCCAAACCCATGTCCATGTGGTCACCCCAGATATCTAGCACAATGCCTTAAACAGTGAAAGTGAAATAAGTTCTTGTTGAGTGAAGGAGCAATTCCACCTTTGAAGCACTCTCACTGGTGCCTCAAAATGGTAACCTTTTTGGCTACAGAACTGTTGGAAAGTGATTAGAAATCACCATGTCCCTTATGAATGACGGGCCCCATGTTTTCACACAGTGGAACCTGTGGAGAGCACCATTTTCTCTGCCAGGTGGTGGGACACGCTTTCTGAAGCATTTGGTTACTGCCCAGTCAGCCCTGTGTCCATGGCAGCACACGAAGTGTTGAGGTAAACATCCCGAAACATGGCTGGACCAATGTGCCAGGGTAATGAGTCATGCAATGACCTGTTAAGAAGAGAAATTTCTAATACCTGCCAGTAAGAAACGTTTCTTGGAGTGATAATATCAACTCACTTGGCTTTCCTTAAATCCTTGGGAAGGTAGGACTTTATTGTCACTTAGTCAGTCTATACATATGGAACATTAAATATTGAAGTGATCCATTCCCTAAAAATATTTTCCTATAGAACCTAGGTTTGCATACTATCAGTCATAGAAATTAGCACAAGCCTAAAAGTCAAAATAAAACTACACCGCACACCCATCAAAATTATAAAGTGATACAGATTTTTTTTTTTACTGTGGAAGTACTTTTATATAATTTGATCTAGTAGAGATTTTATAAAATTATACTGTATTCTTGGCACACTGGAATGTGCCATCGAGTAAACAAAAGATTAAGACTCGGTCCTTTAGTGGTCAAGACTGATAGCAATTATTATTTTTACCGTAAGTCTTGAAGTTTCAGGAATGAAAAAATATTTAATTTGCAAAAGCAAAAATAAACATCAAAAGTATCACAAATGTTGTCTCTCAGGTTATCTGTAAGGATGTTATTGAAAATTGTGATGACATATGTCAGGGGGTGAGATAAGGCAGCTTGGGGTTTGACACTTCCTTATTTTGGCATGCTTTGTTTGTAGTCTTTAGAAGGTTTTCAGGGATAGAAGATCTGTTTTTAAAAATAACCATCTATGCTATATTTTTCTGTGCATTTCTCATTATTTAAAAACATTGTGTATGTGTTTTTTTTTAATTATCTCACATGGTGGGGGGCACACATCAACTATATCGTGAAAATTTTTTTAAAAATTAAAAGTTGGGCCTGTCTGTTTTTGCTGTAGGTGGGAACTGCAAGATACATGGCTCCAGAAGTCCTAGAATCTAGGATGAATTTGGAAAATGTTGAGTCCTTCAAACAGACTGATGTCTACTCCATGGCTCTGGTGCTCTGGGAAATGACATCTCGCTGTAATGCGGTGGGAGGTACGTATGAACCATCATGGTGAAGCGGTGGGCTTGTATTCAACGTGATAACATCTTATTTGCTTCAAGCCTGATTCCATGGGTTACAAAACAGTTATGAGAGCTAGGTGAGATCTGATATGACACAGCCATACCAGAACCATTTGGTATTATGCCGAACAGCTTAGGATTTTAAGCTGAAAACCCTGTTGGAGCATAAAGCTTTATACCTCTTTTCATAAAGCTTTGTATAATTACTCTTCTCTTGACATCTCTCTCCACAGGTATTTAAATTTATGGCAAGAGCTGAGCACTAATAATATTTGTAAGAATTATCTCTGTTTATCAAATGGATAATATTCAGATAAGCATCTAATTTTTGTTTCTTTGTGTCATTAAGGTTTTTCAGAATTATAAGGTCTGGGAAAAGGATTTGATCCATAATTTATTTTTATGGACATGACTTTCTTTTGTTGGGGAAAAACAGGCAGAATGGCTTGATATATTGGTTTAGGTTTTGAAAAATCTAGTGAAGAGGTTATTGAGGAAAGCTATCCTCACACTGATTAAGCCTCCGAGATGGATTAGGAGACCTACTTTTCTCCTGTTTTTCCTTTGCAAAGCCCAGCTTGGTCCAGCTAGCTTGCTGTTTTTTTCTCCAAGTTCAGCCACCTAATTTCTTCTATTCTTTTAGGATCATTTCTCCCTGACCACAATCTCATGGCTTTCCAGGTTCCCTCCATTGTGTCTTCTCTGCAAGCTGCATGCAGAGTCCTTTTCATTATGAGAGGCTATTTCTACTGTTGACCTTGAGACTATAGATAAGGATGGGCAATACCTGGGGTGCAGGGACAAGACTCTCATCCTGGGAAGTATTGTCCTCTGGTATCTAGGAAGTAAGAATGGCCAAGGTCTACATTACCCCTTTCCTGACTTTCTTCTTGGTAATTTCCATCAGGGTCTTAGGTCTCACCTGAGAAATGTCTGCATTACACATGACCCTGGTTGGCGCTGAATAAAGCCAAAGTAACCCCAATTCTATTTGTAACTTTTTGTTTTTCAATAATTTTAGACTTACAGAATAGTTGTAAAGTAGTATTGGGAGTTCCCATATACTTTTTTTTTAGAGTCAGGGTCAAGCTGGAGGGCAGTGGCACAATCCTAGCTCACCGCAGCCTCAAACTCCAGGGCTCAAGCAATCCTCTCACCTCGGCGTCTTGAGTAGCTGCAACTACAGGCATGTGCCACCATGCCTGGCTAATTTTTTAACTTTTTTGTAGTGACAGAGTCTAGCTATGTTGCCCCGGCTGTTCTCAAACTCCTGGCCTCAACCGATCCTCCCACCCCGGCCTCTCAAAGTATTAGGATTACAGGCATGAGCCACTGCACCTAAAGGACAGATCTCCTTTGCAGTAAAATGTCTATTAGTAGAATGTCACCTAAGTTCTCATATACTCTTAACTCATCTTCCCTTACTGTTAACATCTGACCTAAACCATACTAGTGGCTATCAAAACAGGAAGTCAACATTGGTCTGGTGCTCTTAATTTTTTTTTTTTAGAAAGCAGGATTTATTAAGAGGACAGAAAAGCTCCCACAGTGGGAGGGGACTCAAAGGGTTGCCCCTTAATTAATCTTACACACCTTATTTGCTCTTTCAGATCCTAGAAATATCTTTTTCTGGAACATGATCCAGTCCAGGATCTCACATTGATATAGTGCATGCCCCCTTAGTCTCCTTGACCTTGGGACAATTCCTCAATTTTTGTCGTTTATGACCTTGACACTTCTGAAAAGTTTAGACCAGTTATGTTATAGACTGTCTCTCACTTTTGGTTTCTCTGATGTTTTCTCATGGTTTGATGGAGATTACATATTTTAGGCAAGAATACCCCAGAAATGATGGTGTGCCCTTCTCAGTGCATCAGATCAGGGGGCACAAGGTGTCCATGTGTCTGACTTTTTATGTTAAATGGGATCATTCCGTTAAAGTGGGACCTGCCAGGTTTCTTCCCTGTAAAGATACTGTTTGTCCATTTGTAATTTATGCATGCATTGTGGGATGATATTTGGGGGTGTTTCTAAAAATACTAAACACCTATTTAGCAAAGGTACTAGAACTTTTTATAATTTTGCCCGC
The DNA here is from genome assembly GCF_000164805.1 of Carlito syrichta. Lineage (NCBI taxonomy): Eukaryota > Metazoa > Chordata > Mammalia > Primates > Tarsiidae > Carlito > Carlito syrichta. The sequence continues at coordinate 28,362 of NW_007248083.1, read as the reverse complement.
TAATTTAAGGATCCATTAATAATTCTTACCTATAACAATTATTACTATAATGTTTGCTTAGTAGAGATTTTTAGTTTTTCTTATTCTGTCTGCATTTATTTATTTTTTATAATTTATTTTATTTTAAAGACGAGGGGTACAATTCAGGATTAGATATATAAGCAGTCATCATACAGCTTAAGTTTGGTCCCCACTTTGCCTGGTTTGAGATTAGGTACTCTTATTGATGTTATGTCTCCCCCACCCCCAGCAGTATCCCACTACTGCCAATCCCTTTTTTATAGTGTTATGGCAAATGTTCAGGGCCTGCTTATGAATGAGAACATGTGGTACTCAGTCCTTTGTTTCTGTGATAAATCCCTGAGTAGTATAAACTCTAAATCCATCCAAATTGCTGCAAACTCCATAATTTTGTACTTCTTTATGGCGGCGTCATAGTCCATCATGTATATGTACCACATTTTTTTTGATCCAGTCCAGTTTCAATGAGCAGCATGGTTGGTTCCATGTTTTTGCTATTGCTATTGCTTTATTAAGAGGCATTCTACTGCGAAGAAGATCTGTCCCTCCTCTCACTATCCCTTGGTATTTACTTATTAATTACATATTTATATCAGCATGGCATTTTTGGATATTTTATTCCATGGGTATCCAATATTGTCATTATTTATTTTGTTGCTCAGATTGACACAGCTTTGTTACTCGGCCTAAGTACCCAACATTTTAGCCAGGGTGGATTCACATGACACCATTAATCAACGTTCTCTTGATTAAATGTGTGAACTCACATAGGAAGCACCTTTGCTTAGCCTGGCTTTTTCTTTTAAAAGCATTCGGGAGTTTTTTTTGTTTCTGTCTTTCTTTTTAGTAGTCTTGAAAATCTTAATCATCCTGTTCAAAACATGTTCAGCTGACTCCCTGGGGGGGGGGTCCAGGTCGTCTCCTCCTACCCTGCAACTCACTGAGCCATCATCTATTTTCCTGGGCCCTTGTATGGGAAGAGCACTTTCTATTTGGCTGACACTGTTATTTGCTGGTTTCCCGCCTGAGATTTTTTTCCCCCCCAGAACACTTCCAAAAGTAACTTTGTTTTTCCTTGCACAGTGAAATTTGTTTAACCGAGTTTCAGCCACTGAGAATAATTTTCTGCTTGAAAGCTTTGACAGTTCTAAAATGAATCTTTAGATGGGCATGAATTGTATCAGAGACGATGCTGTTGTCACTGTCAGAATAAATTTACCTATATTTCAGTATCTTTTCCTGCCCTTTCAAACCTGTTATTCTATAAACATGAGCTGGAGATTGTGTCTCTGCCGCTGCCTCTGTCAGCGCAGTCGGCTTATTAAGGCCTTAGGTGAGTTCCCTGCTTTCATTGTTATCAATGACTCAAAACCCCTTTCCTGTTGATCTTGCTGAGTATGGAAGAATTTAAGCTAATGAGGAAGAACCAACTTTTACGAGGTCTAAAAACAGATACAGTATAAACAAGTTTTCCCAGGGAAGGAACAGGATCTGGTTTGTTCAGCTAGTGTCAAAAAACCTTTCATAACCTTAAGGATAAGAAAAGGCAGCTCTGGGGAACCGGAAAGAGGCCATCCCAGTTCTCATTTTGTTTGATCTTCAGCCCATAGTCCTGTTTCTACCATCTCCACTCGGGCTGCAAATACCAAGGTTATTTTATCCATCCTCCTTTTTGTCCTGACATAAAACCCTTCACTTGATTAAGTGTGTGAACTCATGTAGGAAGCTTCTTTTCTTACCTTGGCTTTTTCTTTTAAAAGCGCTAGCGGGTTTTTTGTTTTCTCTTTCTTTTTCTTTTTTTTTTGAGTTGGAGTCTCACTTTGTCGCCCAGGCTGGAGTGCAGTGGCACACTCATGGCCACCGCAGCCTCGACCTGCTGAGCTCATGCGATCCCTCCACCTCAGCCTTCCGAGTAGCTGGAACTACAGGTGTGCCCCACCATGTCCGGCTAATTTTCTCTAGCCTCGGGCTCCCAAAGGGCTGGGATTAGGGCTTGAGCCACAGCACCTGGTTCCTCGTTCTTTCTTTTTGGTATATCTGAAAACCTTAAAGATGTATTTTTAGCCTAGTCCAGTTTCAGAGACTTTTCTTTTACTTTCAAAAAGTCCTTTGGAAAGAAAGTATATGAACCCGGAAGACAGATGTGTCCCTCCAGGTGTGTGTGTCTTTGTTTTGTCCTCACTTTGGCTGTTGTAGAAACACAGGTGGAAAGCCAGGTCTTAACCTCAAGAGGCTTGTAGTCTACTGAAAACAGACATTTTTTTTTCTTTCTTTCTTTTTTTAGTTTGCACATGTAGATATGTTTCCTACCTTACAAATAAAATAGATAATAAATCTCTCTAGTTGGCGTTAGACTTATTTTTAAAAATATAAAGAAGGAGAGATGTGAAAGGTCATTCCTTAAACTTCTGTGTCTTGAAGTTCAACATACGTAATTACTGTTTTTTAAATTGATAGTGCCATTTCAAAAAAGGAAATGTGGCCAGACAATGCTTACCTTAGTAATGATGAATTAAGTAGAAGGATACTTTATTACACCAGTAGGTGGACAGTGAAGGGAACTGGATCTCGGGGGTCCTTTTTTTCTGTAGATTCTGAGTCTGTATGTGCTTATGGGATCATGGATCGTGGCCACTTCCATGACCTGGAAGGCCTATGATCTGCCCCGTCAAGCCACCTACCAAGCACCTTCAGAGAAGCCTACTCAGGAGATGGAGTTCACTTCTACCATGTGAAGGAGGATGGTGAGTCCAAATCTGCCAGGACCACGTAGCTGATCTGTATGAGAAGTATAGTGAATCTATCCCCTGAAGGACAGTAGATGTAGCTACTTGCATTTCTTGGGGGGACCGTCGTTGGCAATGTGGATATAGCATCTTATTCTATAGTGAAGGAGTCCCCAATTAAATCGATACTTTTTTAAAGCTCTAGAACATTGCCCTCTGTCTGTTACCACTAGTTAATAAGCTGCTGCTGAGGTGACTGTTTGTTTTACTTTCTTGGATGTTAACAGTACACTCCTTACTCTTTGAAGAAAAACATTCTAAGTAGCAGAACATAATGTTCTAAGTAGCAGAACACGTAACTAAATGAAGCAGGATACTAATAAGCATTAGAGACAGAAGATTTCACAACAGATTCTGAAATCCCACGTCTCCTGCCTTTAAGTGATTCCATTCTGTTATGTTTGAACTCAGATTCTTCACATGGTTGTTAAAGTCCAAGCATATTCTCATTCTGCGTTCATCAGTAAGGATGTCCTTTGAGACTACCCTCGTCCAGGGTTTGTTTCATTCTATCAACTGGCACTGAAATAGACTTTTTTTTTTTTTTTTGGAGACAGGGTCTCACTCTGTCACACGAGCTGAAAACTGCAGTGATGTGATCATAGCTCATGGCAGTCTCGACCTCCTGGGCTCAAGCAGTCTGCCTCTGAGTAGCTAAGACTTGAAATAGACTTTTTAACAGGACAGTTAAGTTCAGTTATGACCAATGCTCAGGAAGGGGTGGCAGTGGATGCAGGGGACTGAACACCCAGGTTAGCTAAAAGGAGTGCAGTGCTAGGGTCAGAGAATGAGGGTTAGGTCAGCTCTTGAAGGAAGAGAAAGTCACAGGGGTGTCCTTTTGAGTTACTTCTTTGTCAGCCAGCAGGGCAGCACAGGGGAAAAAGAAAGAACAGTACTACATGGAAGAAGCCTCATTCTATCAGGTGAGAAAATGTAAAGAAATGATAATAGTGCTCTTCAGAAACCAAGTGTACTGCTTCCTTTAGCATGACATTCTACCTACTGGGGAGCTCAAGAGAGGAGCTGCAGTAAGTCAAGAGAGCGGTTAAAAGAGAAAGACTTCTTATTGAAAGTAGGCGTGGTTCAGATGATGAAAGCTACAAAGGAATAATAACTACCATTGTTTGGGTGCTTGCTTCATAGATCAATTCATTTAATCTGCCAAGAACTCTCAGAAATACATACTGTTATTAACACCATTTTGCAGATGAGAAAACAGGCTTCAGCAGGTAGGCAAGTTGGAGCCAGGAATCACAGCCCTGTTGTCTGACTCTGTAGCCCATGAACCTTAAGCTTCCTGGTATATGGCTAGCCTGACCAATGGAGAACATGTAAAAAGTAGCAGCTATACTTATGGTTACTGTGAATGGGGGTAGTCACAGCTACTCTGTGCATCCTGGCAGTTGATTCAAAGCCTTTCTAGAAGTACCAGGTGAGACAATCATGCACTCAAGGAACATTCAGTGATGGCCTCATTTCTCTGGGTGACTCTCATGACAGAATCCCAAGGCTATTAATTTCTGTAGCATGTCACACTATCAGTGCCTTACAATTTAGATAACTTTCTTATCCTCATTTCTCCATAGATACAATCATTCATTCACTCAAAAAATATCTGTTGATTACCTATTATATGACAGGCATTACTCAAAGCAATGTCTTTCCCCAAGAGACAGGGAGTCTAATGAAAAGTTAATATTCTAGATAGACATACAATGAGCAAATAGGTACGTAATATAGTTGTTGGGGGTGGGATAAGTGGGTATAATATTTTAGATAGAAAAATTAAGTGAATTTGAGAGGTAGATAATGACAGAGAGTGTTATTTTAGACACTTTAATCCTCTGATAGAATGCAAAAAAAAGAAAACAAGTCTTTCAGAGTTGTTTGAAGGAAGAACAAGACAGAACGAGGCAGTTGGTGTGTTTCTGTTTTATGAAGGAGAGAAGTCATGAAATTGCCACTCAGCAAGGACAGAGCTGGAGAATGGTTCTCTTCTACAAAGAAATCTCTGTCCCAGGCTTTGGGTTTGTTTGGTGTTCATGCGAGGGTTTGTGTGGTGTGTGGGAGGCGGGTGAAGACAGGCGTTCAGGGCCCCCTTTGGTGAGCACAGCAGGCACAATACTCACGTCATCTCCAGCCAGAACTGGCCCACAAGCAAACCGACTTCCAAATCCCCAGGCTTTTAGTGTTTGAATAGAGGCTGACACACAGCAGCCAGCTGAGCAAGTATTTAATGAGGGTAACAGCGCTCCAAGAACGGCTCCTTAGCTTATCGTCAGGATGCTACAATCTTGTGAGAAGGACAAAAAGTGCAAATGAACCAAAAAGAAAAGAAAAGGGATGGGCGGAAGAAAGGGGGAGAAAAGGAAGGGGTTGGTGAGAAGGCTGAGGAGAGACCAGGGTTGAAGCGTTTCATTTTTCTGGATGTCACGGGAATGAGATTTGGAAAGCAGATATGAAAACTCAGGCATACAGCTTTGGGGAAAACTGTCAACAACGTTGCTGCCCTGTTAAGTTGGAACTAAGTCAAAACAACAGCTGTGCACCAGATGCTGACTTTCAGAGGAATATCATTGCTGTCCTGGAGACCTGCCCTGGGAGTGTTGCAGACCTGAGAGGAGAGAGAGATGAACCATTATTTCTCTTTAGGACCTCCTGAGAGACATTAAAAGAAGTTGTGAGTGTCCAGCAGTTGTGGGTGGCTGCCATCAGGGAAAAGATTGCAGGGAGAGGCAGGGGTAGCCAGACAGAAGGAAGAGTACATGGTTCTCAAGCAGTGAAATAAAGAGGTTTCTTAGAAGAGATGTTGAAGCCGGGCTCGGTGGCTCAGCCAGTAATCCCGTGCCTTTGGGAGGCTGAGGTGAGTGGATTGCCTGAGCCCATGGGTTCGAGACCCGCCTGGGCAGCGAGACCTCATCTCTACCATAAATCAAAAAATCAGCCGAGCGTGGTAGCGTGTGCCTGTAACTCCAGCTACTTGGAAGGCTGAGGCGGAAGGATCGCCGGAGCCCAGCAGGTCGAGGCTGCGGTGGCCGGGAGCGGCCACTGCACTCCAGTCTGGGTGATAGAGTGAGACTCCAACTCAAAAAAAAAAAAAAAAGAGATGTTGCTTGAGGCAGGCAAGGAAATACTGAGATGTTCAGCCTCAGTACGCCTGGCTTGGGCAGCAGTCTGATGGGTCCACAAAGGCTTGGTTTGATTAAATAATTCTGCAGTGTGGGCGGCTGCCTTGGGCTGGGTGTCTTCGACTTTGGAACAAGACTTTGAGGGCAAGTCGTTTATTTGGGAAGAGATTGCGGGAACCGCCAGTGAGGGAATGAGGAAATGAGTCAGGAAAGAGAAGAAAGCCAGAGGAGGTTATCTTATCAGGTGGATTGCCACCAGGGGCAACGAGAGTGCAGCACTGAGTGCCGCGTAGAACACACACCTCAGCGTCATACCACCTGACGCAAAGGAAACGGGGTGTTTATCTGCCAGCTCCCATCAGTCTTGGATGGAGGGCTGCTCTGGGGCCAAACTGGAAGGGTTATCCCTGCAGCACTCCCAGCCAGCCCCACCTGGAGCTGGGCCAGCCTGACAGAAGAGCAGGTGAAGGGCGTCTGCTGCTGACCCTATGGTGTCCCACTGAATCATGGCGCGGGGCACACATGGCTGTTCTCAAATTTTGTGGGATTGGAGACTGAGGCACCAAGTCTTGACGTCTCTTTTCCAAGTCCTCGTATCTAGTGTGCAAAGGAACCAGGCCAAAACAACTAAGAATACCCCCACTTAGGTTGTATACTGTTAGCAATTCTATTTTTCCAAGTGCTAAACTCCGTCTTCCTGTCTAAGCTGTTTGCTTTTGTTTCTTAGAGGCAGTTTCATTTTAAAAAATTATTTCCATAGTTTTTGGTTACCTGGATGCATTGCATAGTGGCAAAGAACTCAGGGCTTTAAGTGTACCCACCTAAATTTTTTTTTAATTTTATTTTGTGATAATTATAGTCATATCCTGTTATAAAAAAAAAATAGAGCTCTAGCATACCTGTCATCTTTTCTTCCAGTGGTAACATCTTACTTAAGTATAGTACAATATCACAACCAGAAAATGCGCATTGCTATAATCCACCAATCTTATTCAGATTTCACTATTTTTGCATGAATTTATGTGTTTGTGTATGTTTAATTTTATACAGTGTTATCACGGGTTTAGATATCATATGTGACCAGCACCACAGTTGCTATAAAGAACTGTTCCGGCTGGGTTTGGTGGCTCAACCTGTCATCCCAGCACTTTGGGAGGCCGAGGCGAATGGATTGCCTGAGCCCACAGGTTTGAGACCAGTCTAGGCAACTTGGCGAGACCTCATCCCTATAATAAAATACAAAACGTCCAGGCGTGGAAGAGGGCACCTGTAGTTCTGGCTACTTGGAAGGCTGAGGTGGAAGGATCGCAGGAGCACAGCAGGTCGACACTGGGGTGGCCGTGAGTATGTACTGCACTCCAACCTGAGCAAAGGAGTGAGACTCCAACTCAAAAAAAAAAAAAAAAACTGTTCCAGGGCAAAGATCCTTCATACTATTCTTTTTATAGCCACAGACACTTCCTTTCCTTCCCTCCCTCTAACCCCTGACAACTCCTAGTCTGTTCCAATTTTTTTAAAGGTGAATTTTATTATGGATTAGCCAGGTGTAGCACTCTCTCTGGACTCAGCCCACTCACCCTTGAACTCGCTTTCTCTGCAGTTCATCGCTGGAAGAAAGCCCGAGGTTGGGTATCATTTGATCAAAGACACAAAGAAGACCTCTAGAAGACACTGCATTAACTCTTTTGCCAAACATGCCCTGATCTGGTGCCTGTGGTTCAAATGCGATATTCTCATTCTTTCCTCACCTTCACTATCAGTTCCCTAAACCCAGAAAGGACATTTGGGTTAAATGTGGGTAAATAACAACAGCTAACAAGAGGGCTGTTTTTTGTAATAGGTAGGTGTTTTGGGGGTTTTTTTTGCATAAGTTGTTTAGAAATTACAAATGGTAACCATTCAGCAGATGCCATTAGGTTTCACTTCTAAAGGTCATATGGTGGGGAGGGCCTCATCAAGGCAGAGAGGGACACATTTGTCTCATTTGTGACACTGGGGCAACTGTGCTTGGTCTGGTTGGGGAAGAAAGAACTTTGCAATACTTAGCGGAATAAGAAAGCATGAAAGCTTCCTAAAAGGCAAGATTTCTTCAGAGTAACAGTAATACAGTATGCAATTCTAAATGTTCTTCCCGGAATCCTTTGTACCCTTTGAGCCTCAGTTTTCTTAACTGTAAAATGAAGGTGTTGGATCACATCTCCGGAAACTTTTTCAACATTCTCTGTCTGACTCACTTGAAACTCTTAAAATATGTTTAATAACTTAAATTCTTTTTTTTCTCTGTCCAGATGCAACTCATCTTCTTAGTGTCACATTTAGAGCAATGCTGCTCCAAGTGTGGTCTGTGGAAAATGCTCGTCCTCAGACCGTTTCACATTTGCAATATGATAAGGACAGAAACTGAAATGTATTTAGTAACTTTAACAGCAGTTTGATGTTGCCACAACACCCAAGTGGGATTCATTTTTCTTGTAATTCAGTTCTACTGTGTTCTACCAAAGCCTTTATCCCTAATGCATTAAGAGCAAAACACCTGGTCTTTTACTTTCAAAAAAAGATTGAGAAGTGCTCATTTGTCAACAAGAAAAATTTAAATATCTTTTAATTCTACGATTCAACCTAAGCCACTTTTGTGAAAGCAACTAGGGGTTAGGAGTGGGAGGAAGGTTTTATTTTTTCTATATACATTTACTTAGGAATTTCATGGTTTTAATCACATGCATTTTCCAGGATAAAAATATTGTAAGCATCATCATGGAAAATGAATAAGATATGCAGTTTGGACCCAGTGTTTTTACCAAAGTGGACTAAGCCTCATAGTCTTTAGATGCCTGAAACCATGGGAAGAAAGTTGGAGTTTCAGAGGGCCAGGCCACCAATTTGTTGCCAGTCACCAGGTCTGCCTGATTCTCCAGGACTGTCTGGATTTCAGTGCCTGAGGTCTTATCCTGGGAAGGACCACTGGTACACCTGCCTTCTGGCAGAGGGCTCTCTGCCCACTAACCTCTCCCAGGGTTCAGGCTAACACTCAGGTGTCTGTGGCCACCTTCTTCCACTGAATCAAATAAAATATCCGCAGCATTCTGAGGGATACTTAGAAGAACTCAAGAGCAGCTAGGAAATGCCCTCCAGGAGGGAATGGCCTCCTGTGTAATGTCTGTAAATGGTCATCCTCCAAATCAATGGTGGTGTCTTAATCACCACAAAAGGAAAAAGAAGCAACACTGTCTAATTGCTACAAATATCAGACCTTGTGACCCAGAGACACACGTGTGCACACTGCCAAGCATTAAGTCATCTTTCTACACCTGTCAGGGCATGAGAAAATAAAAAGGGCGGCAGGAACAGGATGTCCAGCATCAGAGAGAAGGGCAAAGAAGGAAGAATCTCATAACTCCATGATAAGGAAAAAAAAAGCAAACACGTATTTAGCTGTTTTGGAAAATACATAAATATGACATTTCCCAGAAGTTAAAGGAAGGTCAGCTTAAAACATGCATACACTTCAGACCCTGTCCTCACTCCTAATCTGAAAGATTCCTTTAACATAAAGGGATTGGGGTGTGCCAGTTTGGGTCAAACAATCCCCCAGACCTGTCTATTTTAAACTTAGAAAGAAACAGAAGCGTCACAGATCCTCCCAGTGGGCTCAACCAGACATTCCCTTTGCCAGTGCCTCTCTGACTACCCTTGACCTCCCTTCCCTGTGAAACCTCCTACAAGACAAAGATGGGAAGCAGACCTCATATCCTTTAGGAATACCAGGGACTCTCACAACTTTCCCAGGTTTTAGGAAAAGTAGGAAGGAACCCATTTACGAACCTCTTTGCTCTGGGAAAGGATTTTTGTCTTCTTTTCTATAGACCACTCATTACTTTTTCTTTACATAGACATATGTCCGGGGCCACCTTCTCCCATTCCCCATGGAGACCTGCTTGAGTCCACACAGAATTTACAAAAATTAAAATAAGTGCTGTAGTTTATGAGACTTCGAAGATTAGGACTTGAAATGAACGGGCTCTGGGTTTATAATCACGATGACGAAGACTTTTCCTTTGGCCTCAAAGACTGTCAACCATGAGAATGGTAGCTGGGATTGATTCTGACCCTGGCATTTTCCTACCCTGATATTGGTCATGTTCTCCTCCCTGACTTTTAAGCATGAGTATGGGAACTGTTGATGGTAGGAAGGAGAAAGAACTCTGAAATGATTGGTGGAAAGGGGAAAGCATGGACCTTCCTAGAAAAGCAAAGGAGTTTCACCAGAGCAACAGTAATAGTAATACAGCATGCGATTCGGAATGCTCTTCCTGATTTAGTACTTGACCTTCTCAAGAAGGGGCTACATTAAGGTTTCCTCAAGGTGCCTTGGCAACCACAGTCAGATGTGTTGAGACAGGTACAGATTAGTTGAGACAGGCCTAGGGAGAAAGAGGAAAGCACTTTCTTGGCAGTTATCTTAGACCAGCTTTACTAGAAGTAGAGTCTGACACAAAGATTTTTGTGCCATGATTTATTGAGGCTAAGAACCCAGGAGAAGTAAGAGAAGCAGGAAGGGGCACTGAAAGAGTTAAGCAAACCTGTAGTTTGGGAGAGGTCTAGCCTCAGTCTGGTCTCACAGGAAGCTCTGTAGTCTGAATTGTACCACGGTGATCCTACCAACAGCCAAGAGAGTTGGTTTGTTAAACTCCCACATTAATTTGTCATTGGCTACAGGCTTCCCCTGAGGATGAGGCTGTCATGTCCGGGAATTTCCAGGCTGGGCAGCTCCCATCAGCCAAGGGCAACCCCCCAGAGGAGGGTGAAGGTGTGAGCCCTTATGATTCAACATCTGTGGCAGCTGGGGTCTGCTGGTCTTGGCTTGATAAAGGGGAACCAGGCAGGGACCAACCACAACTTCTACAGTAGCCAAAGTAATTGGAAAAAAGAGTCTGTGGACTGTATGTTGCCTAAGGAGCAACTTGTATCATATACACATTCTGTCCTATCCTATTAAATTGTAGTATTATAATACACATACCTCAAAGCATGGCACTAACAGGGCACCATATATTTGATTAGCTTGGATTGTAAGATAAATCTGGAGAGGAACATGGAGGTCCTTCAGTTCAGTCTGTCAAACCGGGCTCAATGGCTCAGCCTGTAATCCCATGCCTTTGATAGGCTGAGATGAGTGGATTGCCTCAGCCCGCGGGTTCGAGACCCACCTGGGCAGCTTGGCTAGACCTCATCTCTACAATAAATCAAAAAATTAGCTGGGTGTGGCAGCGCGCGCCTGTAGTTCCAGTTACTTGGAATTCTGAGGCAGAAGGATCGCCGGAGTCCAGCAGATCGAGGCTGCGGTGGTCGGGAGCGTGCCCCTGCCCTCCAGCCTGGAGTGAGACTCCAACTCAAAAAAAAATAAGAAGTGGGAAGTCAGAATAAACTCTTACTGGGAACCAGATCTGATTTCCAATCTTTTATTTTGCTTGAGTTCTGCCCACCTCATGTTTGTCGAATGCCTACTATGTACAAGGCACAGGCTTAGGCATTGAGCAGAGAATTGAAAGATGCAAAACTCAGTCTCTGCCTCCTGCCTTAGGGATTTACAGTCCAGTGGAAGATGGGGAACAGAAGAAAGAAATTAGATGTGTAAATATTATGCAGATCCAAATTCAGATCTCACCCTAAGAGCAGTATGGATTAAATGCTTGACCTCTTGAAGGCAAAAGTAGACACAGAAGGATAGTCTGTGCTTGTCTCAATGCGAAGGGAGGATTCCATCCCAAATTTCCGTGTATTTAAAACTATCAAAAAAGAAAATTTCCTGGCAGCTCTTCTTCTTGGGTGAGGCTGAAGAAGACAAATATGCAAGTAGGGTTCTGGGAAAGGAGAAAAAAAGAAAACAAACACAGAACAAAAATGGGCCATCCCTTTTCAAAATGTCATCTTACCATGAAAGTTTCTTCAATTCTTAGTGTAGAAGGGCAAATTGTAGAGAGTTCTACGCATTACACAAGATTATTTGGGAACTAAAGGCCAAAGGTCCTACTTACTTTGGAGAAAAATGTTGAATCGAGCCCATTCTTCCTTTTAGCTCAGTCATGTTTTTAGTACTGCGGCGTTTTCTGTCTTCTAAATTGCTCCGTGCTCCACTGACATGTAGATTAGTCTGATCATTTAAATTAGCTTCTTGCGTGAATATTCACCAGAGTTTATGGATTGCTACTTTGAACAGGATCTGAGATTCATTTGTTCATTCATTCATTTACTCAAAAAGGTCTTTACTGAGAGCCTATTGTATGAGAGGCTCTTCGTTGGCACTAGAAGTACAAGAATGAGAAAAGGACTCTGAATGTTCCCGCCAAATATGCATATAGTCAAGTTGGGTGAGACAGATAAGCAGGTGAATGTATTAAAATATGATACATGCTGAAATAGAGCTCTGCCCAGGACACCTAAGACTGACTCTAGGGATGTTCAAAAAAGTGTCTATGAAGAAATTGACCTTAGTTGAAACCCAAAACCCTAGTGAAGGCTTTTATCGTTTTTTATTATTTTCATTATAGCATATACCATTGAAAGAAAATTATCTTTTAAAAATTTTGTTGATGTTATTGTTATTCTGTCCCCTCTGTCATTCCACTAAAACAGCATTTCTAAGCCTTTTTTCATCAGTGCTATCGTAAGGAGCCTTTGTAGACTATTTTTTTCCTAATCGCTACTCTTGTGATTTTTTTTCTGCAGTAAAATATACGTAATATAAAAATTACCATCTTAATCAGTGTTCAGTTTTAAGTGTTCGGTTTACTGGCATTAAGTACATTCACAATTCTGTAAGACCATCACCATTATCATTTTTCTTTTCTTTTCTTTTTTTTTTTTTTGAGTCACCCAGGCTGGAGTGCAGTGGCATGCTCATGACCACTGCAGCCTCGACCTGCTGGGCTCAGGCGATCCTTCCACCTCAGCATTTCAAGTAGCTGGAACCATAGGTGTGTGCCACCACACCCAGCTAATTTTTTCTTTATTGTAGAGACGAAGTCTCACCAAATTGCGCAGGCTGGTCTTGAATCCCTGGACACAGACAGTCCTCTCACCTCTGCCTCCCAAAGTGCTGGGATTACAGGTGTGAGCCACCGCGCCCAGCCATCCTTATCATTTTTCTATAACTTTTTCATTTTCTCAACTGAAACTCTTGACCCATTAAAGGATACCCCCCCATTCTCCCTTGCCCCGACCATCTACTGTCTCTATGAATTTGCCTGTTCACATCCTATAAGTAGAAACATACAATATTTGTCCTTTTGTCTGACTTATTTCACTTGGCATGTTGTCTTCAAGTTCATCCATGTCGTAGCATGTGCCAGAATTTCATTTATTTTTACGGCTGAGTATCTCTGTGAAATTTAACACCACATATTAAATCTATGTTTGCGCTACTGGCCTTTGGAGGACCACAAACCTTTGTAATATTTAGGGTTTGTTTAACCTCCCAAGAACCAAAATCCCTATGTAGAGAATGCCCGTGTTAAAATGTAAACTCTCTGACCCTGTCTGTCATGTTACCTGCTCTGTCCCTAGCTGTGAGCACAAGACCTAGAGCATAGGAAGCACTCCACCACCATTTGTTGAAATTTCTTAGGCTCTTTTCATTATTAAAAATGGCCTCACAGATGTACTTTGACACTCAAGGCCTCCTGCTGCCCAGCCATGCGTCTCAACACACTCATTTCCCTCGGCTGCACACACATTCTCAGTGACCCTGTGTCTGCCTGTTTTCTTCACAGAAGTAAAAGATTATGAACCTCCATTTGGTTCCAAGGTGCGGGAGCACCCCTGTGTCGAGAGCATGAAGGACAACGTGTTGAGAGATAGGGGACGACCAGAAATCCCCAGCTTCTGGCTGAACCACCAGGTACGGAGTGACTGTTTAGAAGCATGAAAAGATTCACCTGAAGTAGCCTCTTAGGTGGGAGAGAATTCTGGAATATTGAGTGTAAATCTGCAGGAAGGTCCCTTTATGTTCTGTGACCCTGTTAGGTTTTATTTATAAAGAAAATTTCAATAAAGTGGATGACCGTATTGAGTTCCAATCAGCGGGTATACACAGCATTCACTGAGCTCACACATAATTATTTAGGGGATATTTGCCACATCTTCCAAGCCCCTTTGGATGTGGGTTAAAATACCTTGTTGGGCAACCCCCTTGGGTCCCCTCCCACTGTGGGAGTTTTTCCTGTCCTCTCAATAAATCCTGCTTTCAAAAAAAAAAAAATAGCTTGTTTGCAGCCTCTGCTGCTCACTCCCATGCCTTCACATCAGGAGTTTATGCTTCATCCCCTCTGGATTCCAAATGTTTTCTTCTGGGAAGCCTCAGCTCCGGAAGGAAATACTTAGCAGATGCAAAACAAGCAGGGTTTGTCAGGCAGCTGGACTGAGAAGCGACTGTGGCGTGCAGAGGGCCATGTGCAGGTGTCTGCAGGCTGTTCACAGATATGGGAGGAGCCCGCAGGAGCACGGGTGGGAAAGAGGACACTGGCTCCTCACTCAGGAATGAAGGGACGTGAAGAAGAGAATGCCTGGGGAGGAACAGAAAGCCTGTCTGTTGGAAACATTCTGATGTCTTTCTTTTTATTTGTCAAGAATTGGTAGCTGAGGCCGTCCACAGGAAGGTGGTGGTTCTGGACTCACAGAGAGGCCCCTTCAAATTCTTTGTTTGGATGCACTTGAGTGAGGGTGATGGTCAGAGGAAAAGAAGAGAATGAAAACGATAGATTGTGAGTGAGAGAAACTAGCCACATGTCTGACACACCCAGGAAAAGAGCCCTCAGGAAAGAATGAGAGAGAACAGTGTACTCCTATCTCACTGACAAAACCGTTCTTTTATTGACTGAAACCTTTTTATAGGCGCTTTTAGAAGAATTCTCTCATCCATGAAGGCTGAGGCTAAGTCGTAGGTTTTCCTAAGGGCAAGGCAAATTCAGATAAGAAACAGAAACAACAAATCAGTCGCAATCAGGAAGACAAATGGGGCAGGAAGCCTGGTCTGTGCCAGTCCTGGCTCAGAGCCACCTCCGCCAACAGACCTTCATAAAGTTGGGGGCAGGGGACAGTGGTGAACCAGGCTGTGGTACATTATGGGCTTCTCAGGGTTTCAGGCAAATCTTCTTTGACTCTAAAAATGCAAGGCTGTTTTGCATAAGCTCTGAAATCAGAAGGTACTAGAGTGTTATGTTTCTTTCAAAGTCTGTTGGCTCCTCTGCTGTACAAGTCTTGTAATGAAGCCATTATTCATGATGATAAAATTCTGGAAAGAATTTGCATAATACATTTTTTTCTCATAATGAGATTTGTTGCCCTATTGATTTCAAGTTAATGCTTAATATTTAATTTAATTTACTGCCTGTAATTACAGTGCCAGAATAAAATAAATGTTACTTGTGTACCAACAATAACAATCTACTCTTAACGGGACCATCAATCAATACCGTCAATTAGACGAATTATGCAATTAATTGAACATAATGAACTCACAGGGTGGGCAGGGAGGAGATACTGCGAGGTGTGTTGGTATGAGAAGGCAAGGAGGGAAGGTGCCAGTTCTCCCAGGCAGTGTTGGAATTTTTGGTCTGTCCTTCCCAGCCACCTGGGTGAAGGATCCCAGTTGGCAATGTCAGTTCTCTCACTGGGAGGAACACACTCTGGTTCCACCTATCAGACCCTCTGTTTAACTCTTGCCTGTTTTTTGTCCAATAAGGACATGCCATGGTAAGAGAAAATACTTTCAATGCAAAATGAAAATTAAGCCAACGAGAGAAAACTCCAGCTACCTTCCTGGGCAAGATTTCCAGGACGGGTTCATTGAATGGGGACTCTGTGGACTTAGGGTGAACCCTATGAAATGGCCTATAGTCAAGCACGCCTGACCTAGAAAGACAGCTGGGTCACAGAGTCCAGCCTGATGTTAGTGGAGAGGAATGGGGCACCACAGAGGTCCTCCTTGACCGCTCTTAGAAGCTGCCATTGAATCACTCCATGAAACATGTGAACTTTACAAAATGAAATCAGGCTGTTGCCTGTGTATCACTCTGACTGGGGTATTCAGCCTGTTCAAATACAGTGGTGTGGATGATCCAGGTATATGACATTCTGGAAAAGGCAAAGCTACACAGGCAGTAAAAGGATCAGTGGTTGCCAGGAATTCAGGGGCACGAAGGGAGGGATGAATAGATGGAATGCAGGAGATCTTAAAAATTATTTTTATTATTATGTTTTTTTAAGAGAAAGGGTATCACTCTGTTGCCAAGGCAGGAGTGCAGTGATGCCATCATAGTTGACTAGCCTAAAACTCCTGGGCTCAAGCAATCCTCTCACCTCAGCATCCCAAGGAGCTAGGACTACAAGAGTGCGCCACCAAACCCAACTATTTTTTTTGTGTGTAAAGACAGGGTCCCACTGTGATGCCCAGGCTGGTTTTCAACTCCTGGCCTCAAGTGATCCTCTTGTCTCGGCCTCCCAAAGCACTGGGATTACAGGCATGAGCCACCTCATTTGACCAGATTTTTTTTTTTTGAGTTGGAGTCTCACTCTGTTATCCAGGCTGGAGTGCAATAGCATATTCACGGCCATCCCAGCATCGACCCATGGGGCAACGGTGATCCTTCCACCTCAACCTTCCAAGTGGCTGGAACTACAGGCGCATGTTACCATGCCTGGCTAATTTTTTACTTATTGTAGAGACGAGGTCTCACCAAGTTGCCCGGGCTGGTCTCAAGCCCGTGGGCTCAAGCAATCCACTCGCCTCGGCCTCCCAAAGTGCTGATTATAGGCTGAGCCATTGAGCCTGGCCTTGGGCAGATTTTTAGGGCAGAGAATCTATTCTGTAGGATACCATAATGGTGGCTATAATGTCATTATACATTTGTCAAACCCGATAGAATGTACAACACCAAGCGTGAACCTTAATGTGAACTGTGAACTCAGGTTGAAAACGCTGTGTCGATGATAGTTCATTGACTATAACAAATATACCACAAAGATACAGGTTATTGAGGTGAGAGAGACTATGCCTATGTGGGGAGGGTGTTTTGCTGGGAACCTAAAACTATTCTAAGTAAAAGAGAAGGGTGTGAAAATGGTATCAGGGCCACTTTGTGGGGGGATTTTCAAATTTGGGGGGTGTTACCATGTCCCAGAAGCCCAGCAGAGGGTCTTTGTGCTATCAGGACCTACTGTGATCAAATAGCACCAGAGCAAACAGGCATGGCAGGTTTTGAGGGCAGCTGCCCCCTGAACAGGCCCCTCTTTCCACATGGAACTGGTTGACCTCATGCAGCGAGCAGTCAGTGTGTGTTCAGAGCCCAGGCTTTCTCGGATCCAGCCTGCACTGTAGGGACAAGGCCAGCAGACCACCTTGCCCACTGCAGAACCCACCAAACTCACAGTGCTCTCTGGAACTCTCTCCCACTACAGGGCATCCAGATGGTGTGTGAGACCCTGACCGAGTGCTGGGACCATGACCCAGAGGCCCGTCTCACAGCCCAGTGTGTGGCAGAACGTTTCAGCGAGTTGGAGCACCTGGACAGGCTCTCGGGGAGGAGCTGCTCCGAGGAGAAGATTCCAGAAGATGGCTCCCTGAACACTACCAAATAGCTCTTCCGGGGCAGGCTGGACCACGTCCAAAGAGACCTCCCCTCTCACCAAAGAACAGAGGCAGCAGGAAGCTGCCCCTGAACTGATGCTTCCTACAAAACCAAGGGGGTCACTCCTGTCCCTGTAAGCTGTGGCATGAGCAGAACCGACAGCAGCCGGGAGTGGGTGACATAAAGCATTCTATGCCTTTGACATTGTCATGGGTTAAGCTGTGTTAGCACTTCCTCAGGAAATGAGATTGATTTTTACAATAGCTAATAACATTTGCACTTTATTAATGCCTGTATATAAATATGGGATAGCTATGTTTTATATATATCTATATGTGTCTATATCTATATATAGCCATACTCTGAAAAGAGATGAGGAAAAAGATCAAATATGCCCAGGAAATTGGTTTTATTGGAGAGCTCCAGGACCGAGCAGAGAATGAGGAGACCCATGATGCCATCAGCGCTTGACAATCACACATGGGATGGTTCTCTGACTGTATGAGGGTGCCTTGGCGTCAGGAGAGAGGCTCTGTGTCTCAGAGCCGGCCGTGGCCACATCGCATTTGTCTTTGCAAAATAATCATTCCGGAAGGGGTTTCTCTTCTGGCCATGGAACTGAGTGCAGTGGCTCTGTTTGAGGACAAGTGTTCCTGGACTTCCTGTGTGTCCTTGTCTCTCCTGGCCTTTTCGCTTGAGCTCCAAGCCCCACTTCTGATTTGGGAACCACCTTCCTCAACCTAGGTTAGAAACTCTGCCCCATCTCTAATAACCTGAACTTTCTAAGCCTCGTTCTGTACCTTCACGGGCTGCAGAAAAATCAGAAGGGCAGATTCCCCACACGTGAAGTCGCCACACCGTCTACTAATGAGAGATGGTTCTTTTTTTCAGCTTCTCCTGATACCTGTGTGGACTGTTCTCTGTTCCCAGCCTTCATCCTTTCTTAAAAGGGAGCAGACCCCTCCTCTGGGTTCATCGTGTTTAATTTTTTATCACACTTGGCCTGAGTCTCTAACTTTCTATGCAAACACCCATGGGCTCCATCTCCGGGCTCCGGGATGCTCAAGCACATTTTGGCCTAGTGGAAAGGATTTGAACGACATGCACCGCCAGTGTCAGGCCTGTGTCTTTCTCAGGCACTCTGAACACATGCTTGCCTTGGCCAGCACAGCGTTTAAAAAAGTTAAGCCACTTTTTAAATATTTGGAGATTTCGCAGAAAAATCCAGGTCCCCAGGTAAGGATGGCAGATGATTTCCAGTTCTTTCCTGTCCACACACTTAGAAAGCTGCTTTACTTCTCACTGTAAACACTTGTTCTTTCTACTGCCCTTCCCTAGTCTGGGAATTAAACCTGCCCCAAACCAAGGTTCCTTGGAAGAACTGCATATTCAAGCAGTCATTCTCTGGCTTTGTCATATGATTTTGACTACCTTATTTAGTGTTAAATTTGAAGCTGGCCTTTTATTGGACTAAAGGGACCTGCTTTAAGGGATCCCAGTTATCCCAAATGTCTTTTGCTCATAGGTCAGTAGTTTTTCCTCTGCACTGGGGAGGCGAGCTCTTTACTCTGAGATGCTCTCCTCTCCACCACCCCAGCCTTCCCAGCCTTTGCAGAAATTGCTAGCAAGGACTTGAACTTGGGGTACAAGAGTCCCATTTGCAGTTAGGAAATCTTTGTCCACATGGACAAGAACAAAGAATGAGCTTTAATACTTCATAGGAAACTTGTAAATCCACAAACAGGTGTTAATGCTGCAAGTAATCTCTTTTTTAAAACATGTTTTTTGAAGCTACTTATTTTCAACCAAATAGGAATCTTAGAGCAGAACTGGCAGTGAGCAAATCAGCTCTATTTGGGTTTCGGAAGGTCTCATTTCACTGAGGTTTTAGGATACAAGCAGAAGTTTGGAATTAGGAGGAACCCTCTAGACACCCTGTTTAGTGTGGGTGAGCTCAGAGTTAAAGAGAATTTGCCTGCGGTACCACAGAAGTGCCTAGACATTTCATTTACACCTTAGGGCTTGCTGATGACATCCCAATAGCTGTTGCTCATTGACCTCTAGTGGTGAATTTCTAGAATACTGGTCCTTTAATGGGATCTTCCAAGATTCAAGAGTATTATCCCTTCTGGGTTATCATCAGCGTAAACTGGAATGTAGTGTCAAATGATACTGTGGTTTGTTTTGCTTATTTTTTTTGTCTTATTCAAGAAAAAGACCAAGGAATAACATTCTGTAGTTCCTAAAAATACTGACTTTTTTCACTACTATACATAAAGGGAAAGTTTTATTCTTTTATGGAACACATCAGCTATACTCATGTATTAAAATAGGAATGTGAATGCTGTATACTCTTTTTTATATCAAAAATCTCAAGCACTTATTTTCATTCTATGCATTGTTTGTCTTTTATATAAATAAAATGTTTATTAGATTGAATAAAGCAGAAATACTCAGGTGAGCTTCTGCCTCTGTTCCTGTTTCTAGTAGTTAAGCCCATTTGTGCAGCAAACGTCACTGGACAAATCTTTCCCCTACTTTTCAAACTGTATTGTCTTCTTTAGATGACAGTCTCAAGTCCCTTTAAAAAAAAAAAAAAAGCAGTCTCAAAAGTTCAATAATATAAGATGAAGCAGATGATGCTGGTGGCCTAGCCCTTTTCCCTTATCTCAGTGTCATGACACCCTATCTCTCTGTGTGCCAACATGGCTTCTCTCCACAGTCCCAGGTGCTGCCTCTACTCACATGGCTGTTTCTTCCAGGGATGTTCAGAGTCGAGGCTTCTGCTAAGAGCTTATGACTACGTCTGTTTTCTCCACTCATGTGACGCTGTTGGCTATCTTTTTTTTTGTTGTTTTTTTTTTTTGAGAAAGCAGGATTTATTGAGAAGACAGAAAAGCTCTCACAGTGGGAGGGGACCCCAAGGGGTCACCAGGCTCTCTCTTTGACTCATCACGTTCCATGCATTTCTATGCCTCGCTAGTCAGTCACCGCAACCCATCTGGTGTTTTGAATCAACTTACCAGAATGGCGAGATGAATGTGCCTTAGGAGGCTGGCTCCAGATCATTGGCTGCACTTCAATCTGCCCATTTCGGAATCAGAGATTCTGTGGCTTCTTCTGAGTTACCAGCTGGATTCCACATAGTGCAGGTTCTAAATAGTTAATGTAGTAGTGCCTTCATCTGCGTTTCTCAGCCTTGGCACTGCTGACATTTTGCGTTGGGTAATTCTTCATTGGGAGGAGGAGACCACCCCACAGGGACAACCAAACATTTCTCTAGACATTATCCTATGTCTCTGGAAGACAAAATGCCTCTTAGTTGAGAATCACTGAGCTAGATGATGTGGACCTACTGTGGGCATGAGTTATAGTCCTATCTTAACTAGGAGCAATTTTAGTGGTTACTAATTTTAGTGATTGCCCACTCCTCTATTTGCCAGCTGTGTGATCTGGAGAAACTATTTAACCTCTTTTTTTTTTTGAAGTTGGAGTCTCATTCCATTGCCCAGGCTGGAGTGCAGTGGCATGCTCATGGCCACCCCAGTATCAACCTGCTGGGTTCTGGCAGTTCTTCCACCTCAGCCTTCCAAGTAGCTGGAACTACAGGCATGTGCCATGCGCCACCACACCCAGCTAATTTTTTTGATTTATTGTAGAGATAAGTTCTCGCCAAGTTGCCCTGGCTGATCTCGAACCCGTGGGCTCAGGCAAACCTCTCTTCTCGGCCTCCCAAAGTGCTGGGATTATAGGTGGGAGCCACTGCGTCCAGCTCCTTAACCTCTTTATGCTTCAGTTTCACCATGTATAAAATGGAATTTTACAAGCCTCATTCTACACAAGATACCATTGTGATAAGGAATACACATAAGGCTTTTGGAGTTGGGTCTTGAACTTGGAAAGCCTTCAATACATGCTGGCTCATTTTAAGTCAGTTTAATATGCCAAGGGCTGTCAGGCAATGAGGTAGATTTTAAAGTAAATCCTAGAAAGCGTTAACAGAGAAGGCATATTCTCCCAGCCTGTATGACGGGAAAGTTTCTGTCCTGTGTGAGTACTGATACTCCTAGGAGAACACTCATTCACCAAGTACCCGCAATATTGTCAGAACACATTCTGCACTAGCTCCGAGGTAGTTATTATGCCCATTTCACAGAGGAGGGGTCAGGTGGTCAGGGAGCTGAAGCATGAAGACCAGGATAAGAACAAGGTAAAATCTGGGTGCAAAGCCAAGTTGTCCTGGAGCTGGAATTTGTAATGCCTAAAATGTTTGCTTGGTTCTCTTTTCCTTTTTTCTTTTCTTTTTTTTTGAGTTAGAGTCTCACTCTTGTCGCCCAGGCTGGAGTGCAGTGGCACGCTCACAGCCACTGCAGCCTTGACCTGGCGGGCTCAAGGGATCCTTCTGCCTCAGCCTTCCAAGTAGCTGCAACTATAGATGCATGCCACCACACCTGACTAGTTTTTGTGATTTATTGTAGAGACGAGGTCTCACCATGTTACCCTGGCTGGTCTCAAAGCCCCAGGCTCAGGCAATCCTCTCACCTCGGCCTCCCAAAGTGCTGGGATGACAGGCTGAGTCACTGCATGTGGCCGCTTGTTTGGTTTTCATGCTGTCTCCTGAGGGAATGGAACTGCCTTAGCCGGTTAAAAAGACCACCCCATAAGGAAACTTCTCACTACATCATCGTTTTCCCCTCTCTGGGTATCTCTGCTCAATGGAGCCAGGAAAGATGCTTTTCTGCCTTTTTTTGCCCAACTTGCTCTCCACTTCATGTTAAATGTTGTCTAGATGCGTGCTGAGAGACAGATGGACCGGAAGGTGAGTCAATGTGTGTAGACAGTGTTTCCTAACATCTGAGATGATTTCGGATCGCGCCAACCTTTAAAAACATTGTATTTTTAAAAAATTATTTTTATCTTAACATGTGTTGGAAAAAAAATCAACACAGTAAGCCTGGCCTTTCACAAATAATATTGCTTGAAATATGGCATATGGCCTAGTTTACACAATTGAATTGATTTTTTAAAAAATACCTTAAGTAGATAACGGTACTTATTTATGGCAACTACAGGTGATATGAATAGGAATGATTGAAGTTATGGAACGCCACTCTAGGAAGTAAATTCATATGAATTGCAAGCATTTATTAAGCACTCGTTAAATGCCAACCACTATTCTCAGTGTTTGACCTTTGTTATCTGCTGTAATCCTCACAACAGTCCTTTGTGTAGCTAACCTCCGTTTCATAGATAAGGAAACTGAGGCAGACAGTGAGGTCTTGCGAAGGGTCCCAGAGTTAGCAATCGTTAGCAACAGGACTTGAACTGAAGCAGTTGAATTCCAGAGCTCACACTTCCATGTGGAACTCGAGGTGAAGCTGGAGTTAGCGGACAGCTAAGAGGTTCTTCGGGAGGGTTCAAGGGTCTGACTCACTCGTCCAAAATATGGAGGAGGAAAATGCAGTCAGCACTGGAGGTGAGAGGGTTGGCCATGAGAGAGCCAGGGAGGGAAAGTCATTCCTCAAAGACACAAGTCCAAGAGCTTCAGCCAAAACAGGAGTCAAGCTCTTCTAACCCCTGCCCCCTTTCCAGACTGTTTTGCTAGGGTCCTTTCAGTTCTTGCTACTGCAAGGTCAGGAACATTCCCGATTAGCAATTAGTCTCCAAGTGCCCTCAGCAGGGACTCAGGCCCTTGCACCTGTCGACACCCTTTGAGTGCAGGCTCTCTTTGTTCCCAGGCGTTTCTATTTGTGGTGTTTTGTTGTTGTTGTTGTTGTTGTTGTGTTAAGCTCATTGAGCAAATGACATGCTAATGGTCCAGTCCTGAGGGAAATTCCTTCTTCAGGTGACAGGGTGCTTTTCATTTAAACAAGTGTGTCTGTCCTTTTCCACTAAAGCCACCACAGTTGGCATCTGCTTATTTTGTTCATTTTCCTCCTGAAATAGGCTGGCTAATCATTGCTTATCACATTTCCAATTAGTTTCTTTTTTTTTCCTCACTTGAATAATTATAACTCCACACTCTGTGGGTTTGGGGCCATGCCTCTCAGGCCTATTTTGCTAACTGTGCTGATAAAGACAAGATTGTGAACTTGCCCACATTTCATGGCCTGCCAATCAGCCTCGCACAGTGTAATTTAATTCTAATATACCTCCTGATCTTCAGTGCATTTAAAAATAACTTGTTAATAGTCTTCCTATTCTAATTATGCTAAAATTGCACACACTGTGAAATGCTTGCTCTCTCTTACCCCTACACACACACACACACACACACACACACACACAATTGGTCCTTAAAAATCATTTCTTTGTGCACCCTGCATAGCTTAGTGCTTCTGAAATTCTTCTCAAAGTCTTCCCTTGACCTGTGCCTACAGTGATAGACAGCAGAATAAAATAACTGTAGCCATAGTACCCTAAGGTCATCAAAATATTCTTAGTAAAGTGTCTGAATATTCATAATAAAATGGTTAAAATTGGAACCGCCAGAGCCAAATTTCCTTGGTTCAAATATCAGTTCTGCCATTATATGTGTGACTTTGTGCAAGTCTCTTAACCATTTTTTTTTTTTTTTTTTTTTGG